>NW_019725001.1:1081-56567 GCF_002891405.2 Cryptotermes secundus | reverse complement strand
CAAAACAAGCCAGAAGAAGTACTTGTTAATTAACCAATAAACACGATCCATTCGTTACCATCCTAAATGACGCAAGCCTTACCGTCGGTAATGTACATTCGTGTCATTGTGCGTGGCCCCCACATGCCTACGTCAGAGAGCAGAGCTGACCGCTCAGGGTTACAAAACACGGAGATCGCGTTGAAACAACGGTGCAGCTTTGAGTGCTACAGGTACATGTGTGTAGTTGTAGAGACATATCTGATTCGTCATTGGGTTTTGAGGACTGCATGCTATGAAACCGCTTTTGTAGATAGGTACAGTTCGTATTCAAAGTTGCCACAAAATGGAAGCATTTATTTAATAACAGAGGCAGTTTGGCTCATAGCCTACAGCGGTAGATGCATGTAAGCAAGGAACAACAACATACAACCAATTAATGTACGGGAAACGTATTATTTTCATGGGAAGGGCATTATTTAGACTTTCATGGATTTTCAAAAAATTATACGCGGCATGACGTGTATAGAAGTAGACGTTTGAAAATAACCGTTTCTTTATTATAAATATCTCGATGAGATCTTAGTATTAATATCTGTTCAAAATCTATATTTTAATAGGAACGCTTTATAATCTTATATTATCCAGGCAGAAATACTCGTTCTTCGCCCGGGGTATATTTATTTTCTTATGTCAACATGTTAAGTCCCGAAAATGTTTAAGGAAGGACTAACACTCTCATAATTATATTAAATTGTATTTACATTGTGACATATAGACTCGTTGCTAAGCGGTGACTGTAAACAGCAGCCGTTGCTAGGTAACGCTCGCAACATAACTCGCACTAACAGTAGAAGAACGATGTTCCTTATGAGGTCCGCGCCGCGACTGTGGCTATGTAACGGCGCAGTAAATACACTTCTAAAACAGCAGAAAGGCTGTGTTTTCTGCGTGATCCGTGCAGAGAAGTTGTGTTGACAACTGGGGTGACCCAGTCAGTTGTCAGAGGCAATTCTGTACGTGAGGCTGTGAAGAGAGGACCTGAGTGCTTGAAGCTGAAGAATCTTCACTGTTAGAAACTGTTGCCAGGAAACGGCTGGTGAAGACATAGTTGGCTGGAAAAGGCTTAGGGGGTGCTGTTGTGCTTTGTGAATTGTGAGGACTAGCGGTGGCGCTGTAAATACTTGTAGTTGCGAGCCGTGTGTATAGGTTGTCAATAAATCCATTCACCAATTCAAACCCTTCTATAGTCACACTCTTGCACGTGACAATATTTCCAGATCTCTGCCACAGCGCTTGCGCGTTCTTTAACAACCGTTGCTTGTACATATTCGCACACACAGGAAATTCGTAATATAGTTGATACATTTTCTCTGCTAGGTCTGCTATTTGGAAAATAAACAGAACATATGTGACACAAACTCCGTCCTAAGTGCAACAATTTATTGTAGTTCTTTTGTCTTCTTTTCTTCTACACTACATGTTTCTCCCGAATATGGCCATCATCGGGTGTTTTTCTCTCACGTAGCTGTTACACTGCATGTAGTTTGAAATTTAAGAACACCCGCTTTTTTAATTGTTCATTTCTCCGTTGTTAATAGTTCCCGATATGTCAGAATCCACTTGCTGGTATTTGTCAGATGTGTATAAAATGTTTGTTAATTTACATACGTCAAATTTGATTTTTGATTTTTGGTATTTTTAAAATCTTCAATTTTAATTTAATTTTTTTTATTTTAAATTCAAAATTCACAGGGATACTTGCTCAAGGTCTACAGCACAGTTTAAATTTTAAACTTCGTGCAGTGTAACAGCTATGTGAAAAAAATAACCTGATGATGGCCATTTACGGCCGAAACATGTAGTGTAGAAGAAAAGAAGAAAAAGAACTACAATAAGTTGTTGCACTTATGACGGAGTTAGTTAGTTAGTTAGTTAGTTATTGGAGAGGGTGGATTTCCCCATGCACTTAGACCTGCTTGCCATCAGTCCCGCCCAGCCAGCGAGACCGGCTCTACTAGCTGAGAGGTATCTATAATACTTCCCCCATCTACCAGATGTATTAAGAGACTGCTGTTGGGCGGGAAACGTCCGTATTTTGGCTCAGTGACCTCCTTTGGAGATATGAGGTTCTTTTTTCGTGCCGTAAAGCTACGACACGGGACCCACGGCTTAAAGTCCCTCCCTGAGGACTTGTTCCCTGAATTTTTCCGCCCTTAAAAATTCGACGACCTCCGCCGGGTATTTTAACCCGCGTACTATGAGTCATGAGGTGGGAACGTTGTGTCATACATTGCGTAGAGTGTAACAGGATGCTTAAATATAATATTGTAAACAGAACATATTTCGATTTTTATATTACCCGTCGAATGGTGACACCATCCCCTCTTCTTTAAAAATTTTAAAGCGCAGTGGTTACTATTCATGTGTGTTCCCCAGAATATGCATTTGTGTGTTTCATACGATTCTCCTGACAAAGAGCGATTATTTCCCCAAACAGCACTAACGGCCTGATCTCGTTAGTGTACACGCAGTGAGTTTCCTATAAAATAGGAGCTTATTGCTTACAAGTTCTGTAAGTTTGTGTCGATGGTACATTAAAATAAATATTATATTTTCGGTCATTGTCCATCGTCTTGTCTTTATCTAAAAATGGTCTTGTTTATTTTTCAAGAAACATTGTCTCGGAGACTGGATTCTATCCCCGTCTTCAGATAAAACCTACTCAGTTGGGTCCAATCGATAGAGATTAGAAAAATCCGGAGATAGGGGCTAGCTCTATCGATTGGACCCAACTGAGTAGGTTTTACCTTGAAGACAGAAACAGAATCCGGTTTCAGAAATGCTATGTTTTGGAAAATAAACATGACAGTTCATAGATAAAGACAAGACATTGGATAATGTCCGAAAACATATATTTATAGTATAATTGAATTGGTGGATGCAGGCTCCAGATGGTTAAGTTGCTTGGGTTCTCATGCTTCACCCAGAGGTTGCTGGCCGTTGGCTGTCCTGACTCGGAGGAGAGAGAAGAAGAAGGAGACTAGCAAATAAAGAGAGAAAAGGCGAAATAAAAGAGAAGTAATAAAGTATAAGAAGGAAAAGAATAAAGTTAAGAAATGGTAAGAGTGGAAGGGAGACACGAGAAGGAAGCTGAATGGAACGTCAGAATTGTTGTACCGTCCTTTCTTCGACTGCACTGGCTGCAAGTAGTTTAAAATCGTTTCCCCCTAAAGTTCCTAAGTCCCGTGAACATTAAATGTGTTAACACTGAAGTCCGCCATGCGCTTGTTCCGCTGCTGGACACAGAGTCGTTTGACGAACAAACCGTCTGCTTATTGTAAGTAACGTCAAGCTAACAGTCTCGGATGCCAAGTAGTTCAGAAGTATCAAGAAGCCCTGGCAGAAGTTAGAGGGCGCAGCGAGAAGTTCTTGTCTCCTGCAAGATGTAACAGGGAGCGTGACTTATACTGTACGGACCGCTTTAAAAGCATGGAAAGCTTCACCACAGCCCGCAAGTCAGCTCACAAGGGCAAATCTCTTGATCTCTGCTAAATATCCAACAGGGTGCTCATGAATTGCAGTTTCTACAAATATTATTTACCTGGTTTGTTTCGTAAAGCCACTGTAACGTGTTTGTTTATATTTTTATCGTCTTCATGACTCCTTCATCCCTTATTGGGCTTGCCGTCTTCGGATCTGAAATTAATGTACTTCATACATGTTTCCATCTTGCATACAGGTGTCGCGCAAGATAATAGAAACACTACGGATACTGTGCACATTTCTTTATTAATATGGCGATGGACTACTTTTGCCCTCAGTACAGCTGCAGTATATCTTGGAATGGAGTCCTACAAGTTTGGAGCAGTCTCTAGTGGAATTTTATACCATTCTTCATGAAGAACGTTTTCAAGTTCTTTAGAGATGTTGGAGGTGGTAAACGTTTCCTCTCTCTAGTCTCCAAAACTGACCAGAGTGGTTCAGTGATGTTCAAATCTGGTGTGTGCTGGTCACGGAAGATGTTGAAGTCCACCTTCATGCTCTTCCAACCATGAACAGTTCAAACTTTGTGAATGTGGGCATTGTCGTCTCGGAAAATTGCATCGCTGTTTGGAAATAATGTCTGGACCATGGGATGCACCTCATTACCCAAACTCATTTCAGTAATTTGGCCATGAAAGGTAATACTGGGACCAACAGAATGCTGTACCACGATATTGCTGCCTAAACCTTCACAGTACCTCCCCCGTGTTTCACTGCTGGAACCAGGCATTCCGGATGGTAGGCCTCTCTGTGTGTCCTCCAGACGTAAGGTCTTCCTGATGCAGGGAACAGCGGGAAGGACGACCCAGCCGACCGTATCACGCGTGCGTTTCCCATTGTCTCAAGTCCAGGGTCTATGGTCGTGACACCACCGTTTACGCATCTGAGCATTAGTTTCAGTAGTCAGAGGTTTAGCAGTTGCAGCTCTGCAGTGGATGTTGGAAGTATGGAAGTATGAACTTCACGTCGGGCAGCTTTGTGGAAGCAGAGTCTTCAAGCTAAATATTCAGTTCTGTTGTCCTGTCACCTGTACTACAGTAGTTCTGTGATTTTTCGAAACAATCCTTCTATTGTTCGACGATCTCTTTCTGTGATTGCTGATGTTTGCCCACTGTTCCTCTTCGCTGATGTCTTCCCACGATTTGTGTATGCCGATAGAACCTTAGAAACTTTCGCCCTCGATACACGTAATACTGTGGCAGGTTTATCACATAAGCTCCAGATAAACACGCACCAACGGTCTATACGCTCTCAAGATCGGACAAGTCTCCCATTTTCCGATTCTTTCACACAGTGCACTAACACGAGCACTACATAATGTAAACAAATGGATGAACATTCAATGTTGCCAACCGAAGTTCTTTCAATGTAGCCAACACAAAGAGTTTATGTTCCTCAGTTTCTTACTTTTCCCATCAATACGTCCACCCCTTACGTATATATGTCTCCCTTGTTGTTCTCCTTTGCTGCAGCCGTTAATGGGTTTGCGTATTCAGCTTCTTCGGTAACCTATTCTTCCAGTCTTCATTTTCCGAGTGAACATCAGACATTATCTTCCCTGTTGTGACCGATGGAACACACATTTCTGCTGTGTTTCTCCTCTGTTCATTCACTATGACCATGCCGTCATGTATATTACAAATACATCAAGTGCAGTTCTTCATAAGCGTGGAATTAGATTTTATTGGCAATTGGGAAAGTGATGTAGTGTAGTGTAGTGTACACGAACGCCATCCAGGAGAAGAACAAACTTGTACAGAATATTTAGGTCTGTTACAGTACGTACGCCTTATGAACTTCATTCTTCAGAAAATGGCTGTTGTATGGTTGTGATGTCGCCTATATTGGTATGCACTACACATCAGCAGATCGCAGAAGATGACGCTCTTCATAGTTACATCCATAAGAACCACAAATCTCTAATTCTTTTTTTTTTTTATATTCATCTCGTAGCAATCAAGGATGAATTAGCCAACGAAATCCATTCAGGAACACATTCGTCCTTAGACGCTAATATTCGCTTAGATGTAGATTGTAAAAGGTTCTGACGATGGTACATGACACTCAGAATTGCGGGGTGTTTTGGACTTTTCTATCATCCGATATTTAAAAAACTAGAAAACGCAACATCGACATTGGCTGAGGTTAATTCTTAATAAGAAATCCAACAGCGCATGTGTCTCCCACCCCCTCATCTGAGGATGGAAACAGATTCATTTTCCGAAATATGTTCTCTAATGTTTAGAAGAAGGGATGATTGACAAGTTCCAGAAGTCCAGTAATTCTGAGTATAGTGAGTGCCCCGTAACTTTATTTGCGCGGAAAGGTAAACGCTATTGTGGAGCACGCGAAGCTGTACGCTTGCTGTGGTGACGTTCAGAGCTACTCCCCGAGCGGAAACATTGCCTTCGGAGACCAGGAGTAGTACTACATACCTGACCCAAGACGCTACATTCCAAACTGGTAGTAACCACGCTGACGTAAGCTGATAAAAGTGGCCCCACCCCCCAGCTCCGCGAGAGATGGTAAGACCCCTCTACCACGGGTAGAGTTACGAGGAACTAACAGTACTCGTAGTTGCTTAGTTATTGGAAAAATAATATGTTGTCTTTTATTTAACCTGAAGCTCTATTAGTCTTTCCAAATGATCCCAGGAACTAAGGAGTATAACATTTTGTGAGTTCTAAACCACAAAAGAGCTTATAATAAAGAAGCGCATGGTTAACGTCAGTTACAAGGTTTGAGCATATAACTAAGTAAGCATGAATTAACTGCTCAGTTGTCA
Source organism: Cryptotermes secundus (assembly GCF_002891405.2). Taxonomy (NCBI): domain Eukaryota; kingdom Metazoa; phylum Arthropoda; class Insecta; order Blattodea; family Kalotermitidae; genus Cryptotermes; species Cryptotermes secundus. The sequence goes on along the minus strand of NW_019725001.1, from coordinate 50,257 downwards.
AACACGGTTCTTTACATTAGAGGTCTTAGTACCATACTGAATTTGATGAACTTGCAGATGGAGCAGAATGGCTTCCTCACAGTACACCAGAAATGCGATCTTTGACGTACTTAATGTGTCACATCCGCAAAGTCTTAAAAGTTCTCATCCGTCATTTCCTCCATTACTCTGCCTGGTACGTTGTGCCGTTAGGCCGAAGCCGTGTCACAGAAAGTCAACTTGAAGGAAGTTTGTACGGAATCTTCTTTACGTACTGTTATCACTACTGGCGCGGAAACAGCGATCTGACATACAAGACCAGAAATTTCCGTGCTTCTGTCTAATTCCCTGTTAAATAACATACTGTTACATAGAATTTATTCGAAACAATATGTAAAATCCAGTCCGTACCTCACAGGAAATATATTACGTCTGCGCTACAAAGTGAACCCGTTAATGCTGTTTAGGGAAATAATCACCGTTTTATCTGAGAGCCATACGGAACACACGAATGTACTCCTTTTATGGAATACAGAATTTTGATTTGTTGAAAAGGTGGTACATATGGTAACCACTTGTCACCTTGTCTCTTATTTTAGAAGTGAGAAGGAATTAATTTCATCAGTTCTGTCAGAGTGTGAAACGTGTTTTACAGAAATAACAAAATTAAATGCCACCAAAATTGCACACAGGAATCGATTTATCTTTGCTTTTGTATGGACCCGAAATGTCCGACATTCCCGGCAAAACAATCCTAAAAAATTTAAAAAGTAAATTTTTTTGTATTTTTGTAACCGGAAAAGATTAAGGGCTTATTCCATTTTGCTGCTGTTCTCATAATTATTGCTGTTCTTGCCGACGATCTTGATGGTGAGGACGGTAAGTTTGTCCCATTTAATAACCGCCGTTAAGGAAAGTAATTATCACAACATTTTTCTGTGTGCTCGACCAATAATGCAACAAAAGAGTATTCTGTGGTTTTTAGCTTAACTAACTGACTAATTAACAGATAACTGTTTTAAGAATCCTGTGTTCTCTCCGAGATGTTAAAATGTTAATATTAACCTCTTTGCATGCTCGACCCAAGTGCCATATCATTAAAACGAAAGCACGCTCTGGGACACAGCACGCAACAGGATTACCACGTGTGTATGCCCACAAACTGAATAATGCCTCTTTATGCACATTGTTGCTCCTTCTATATGTCTATCCTGCAGCTGTTCCGTTTCCAAGAGAATTCTCAATACAAATTCTGTATGTACTTCTCTTGTCGATATGTGCTACATGTGGTGCCCATCTCGCCATCCCTTATGTAACCACTCCAGCGTTTTGGGCGAAGAGTATGGGTCTAGTTTCTTCTTCATGTTACTTCCCCCGTTACTTTCTTAGGTTAGCTTTATTGCGTTCAAAAATGGTGCCGTCCTTTTCTTTCGTAAATCATTCCAGATGACTAATTAAAATAAATTAACTGAGTATATTCTGTTATTTATTTCAAAATTTATAAACCTCATTTTTTATTTTCTCCATTTGTTTTTAAGTACTTGTAGTTCCCAACATTTTGAGGATGAGGTGGGCAGGTCATGTAGCACGTATGGGGGAGAAGAGGAATGCGTATAGGATATTGGTGCGAAAGCCAGAAGGAAAGAGACCACAGGGAAGACCAAGGCGTAGGTGGGTGGACAATATTAGAATGGATCTTAGAGCGATAGGATGGGATGGTATGGATTGGATAGATCCGGCTCAGGATATGGACCAGTGGAGGGCTCTTGTGAACACGGTGATAAACCTTCGGGTTCCATAAAATACTGGGAAATTCTTGAGTAGCTGCAGAATTGGCGGCTCCTCCAAAAGGGTTCAGCTCCATGAGTAAGTAAGTAAGCGACTCAGGTCTAGATAACCGACATTAACTGCCATGGGGATCCGTTGTGCTGACCATGTGACACTCTGTATCAAGAAAAGTTGGCATTAAATTCGCCGATAAGCGAATATTCTATATTCGTCGTAATATTTCAATGTGTTGATGCGATCAATGTTAATAGCTGGGGGGATATTCTCTGCTACATTGAAACTGGAAATATAATTCAACATGCTCGTGTATTTGCGAGTAAAATTCACTTCGCCCTATATGTATGTTGATTGAATCGAGAATAAAATTTGAACGAGGTTCGAATAGCTAAAGGATATGCACTTGTTTATGAATACTGCAAAGTTATTTTATGAGCTGTGTCCCTTGTCACCACCGCATGGCGCGTCCTCAGGTTGCGGATGGAGGAGACGGCCTCCAGATATGGAGAGTAGCTGCGAATATATTGAATAAGCAGTCGCGGGCTGCCGACAAAAGGTGGTCCTCCAGCTTGAGGGTTGAGCGTGGAGCTAAGAGCTCCTTACAGTAAAAAAATAAGATTCTCACGAAATACCACAAAAGGCTTCGTAACTGGGCGTACTCTTGTTTAAACTAGTTAAGCTAAATGAAATATACATGGATATTAATTATGGAAGAATGAAAATAATTTATAAAATATAATACTTTGCACACACCCTGTATTTAATGACGGGATGGGTTAATGTGTGACCCCCAGTGTGTGTCGGCAAACTTAGGCTGTGACGCAGGAACCATGCGGGAAGTTCTGATTCCCCGTATTGTCCGCTAAAACAGGCCCAACTCTTGAGTATGGAATATACTATCTTAAGTCTAGAGTAAGGCTATTCTGAGCTGCGCTTAAAGTGAAAACAAAGGAACACTTCAACTGTGTGCACCCTCACAATGCCAAGAATCTACCTTACTTCTAGTTCGGGTCAGTCGTTCATATGGAAACACCTGTAATCCTTCCAAACTTTCAGACGTGTTTCAAGTTGCAGAAACTTTCCTTTCTATAATGGTGTGTTCCGTATCTGGCTAAACAAAAGACTTAACAGTAAGCCGTTAAGGCACAGTGGTTACTCTGTCTCTTCCACTTGTTTTAACAATAAATAGTTCTTCGTATCTCCCAAACAGTGCGTTTAATTTCACACAAGTTTCAGAATGAACAATAGTTATTTTAAAAGCTCGTATCGAAGGTATATCAATACAGTTATTGACTTTTTGGAAATTATACAGCGTATTGTTGTTATTTAAAAAAGTTACAGAGACTGGGCTCTGCCTCAGGTCTCAGGTGGAAAAAATCTCTCTCTCTCTCTCTGTGTAGGAGAGTCAGTAGGAATCCTTGGACTGGGGATCAGCCAGTCGCATAGCGCTACCTAAGCGCAGACAGACATCCATGCCTCGAGTGGGATTCGAACCCACCATCCTAGTTTTCGAGAGGGCGAAAGCATTTCATGCCTAAGACCGCGCGACCACTCTGATCGGCTGGTGAAAGCTCCATCTCTGGATAATAGGGACTATGCCTATCGACTCTTCTTACCTGAGGCCCGAGGCATAGTCGTCTCCGAAACATTGTTTTGAAGAAAACCGGGACAAAAAGACAGTAGTTGCAGCGGTTATTTTCCGAAACACCATTGACTAGCCAGTCTTCCTACTGAAGACGTGATGTGTGTTCTCTCAGAGAGAAATTGAATTTTAAATATTATTTGTAATATTCGTATTTCCGGACTTCAGAGTGTTAATTTTGAAGGTGTGGATAAAGGGAGATTTATCAACTGAACGGATAATATTCCCACACAGCAAGAGTGTGATGTAAGACTGGTAAATTAGAATTTGATACAGCGGTGGCTATAATGAGCTTGTCTTCTGAGATGCAATGCCTGCGGTCCGTTAACAGCCAACCGACGTTTCGAAGGAACATATCGCCCCATCTTCAAGATCGGAGAGTGAGCCAAACGAGAAACCAAGCAGAAGCAGGCGGCGAGCCAATGAAGGCTCTCACTACCAACATCTCTGCGAACCGAATGGCTAGACGACTGGAGGGGAATATAGGGGAGTGCGCTGTGGTGGGGACCATAGCGCTAGTAGGGGAGGATGGGAACTAATCCGTGGGACTTCTTTCCGTGGCCTCATCATTTCTTGCTCCATCTTCATGCTCATGTATATTTACCGCATTTTCTGTTATATATTTTCATCGGATTATATTGCAATACATTCCAGAAGACGTAAATCTTCAGTTTGGAGTTGGTTTTGATATCTAAGCGGTAAGTATGTAATGCAATAGTGAAACAGCAAGACCGTATAGTGAATTGAAGAAAACATTGGAAATCACAAAATATTTTGAGAAGTTAAAGGTAAGAAAATTAGAAGGTAAATAAATGGATGCGGAAATAATTCAAGAAAAATACATGAATAAGGAGAAATGGGCGAGAGGTTTAATAAGGAAGATTAAGAAATTAGAGGAAAATGAATCCATCAGACAGAAGAAACTGAACATTTCGGACGAAGAAATGAAAAAGTACACAATTATTGAGGAAGGCAAATGAGAGCATACGGGAGAAAGCGAAAGGAAGTGGGACAGTTAATGGGAGTGAAACTGTCTCATATCGGAGTCAGAAAGAAAAATAAGGCAGATGGAATTGATAGTGGAATATCTGAAAAGAGGAGGAAAGCTATAGGCCTCGAAATTGAATGAAAGAAATGTCATGATATATTTTAATTGATCTTTCGATTGCCGCTGAAGTGAATATTATTATTATCGTCATTTTAAAGGGAGCCTTTCCTCCCTCGTCGTCTGCGCTAAAAATAGAGACAGTATGTCTTCCTTAAACGTTTGTAACCATATACCAGACTACACGGTACCACCACTCTTTTACTATATTTAATGGCTCTGTAAAAATAAACTGAAATGAAGGAACGGATATACGAAGTAGAGCGGTGCGGGACAGGGAATCCTGTAGATCTGTTTACGTACAGTGAATGAGACTCTTCACAAGAGAGCAACATCTAATCTCTGAGTGGCAGTGCTACATCCTTCTCCTTACATTTACTTCTTTTACATATATATTTATTATCGTGGGACCCCTTCTACAACGGGCCACGAATTGCGATGCGTCAAAATTGGTTCCTGGAGTTGTGTTAGAGGTCTCTGCATGCTCCTGGCATATGAAATATATTGAAGCCATAAATCTTGGGAAGAACTCAGTGCTTGGGGTGGAGCGGGCGAGAGCCGAATGCCAAACATGATAAGGGGTGCCCTGGGGTAGTAAGGATGATGAGAAATACCCCCCCTCCCCGCAGGGCAGATGAGAGAGTGTAAAATCGACCGCTCTCTCTTCTACCGACCATTTCCGCGCATGCGCTCTTCTCTATGCCCCATTATTATACAGACATTTGAGACATTTGTTTTAATTTTGTACCTGCCACGCTAAAATAACACGAACATATCGCACGAGATCAATCTTAATCATTATCTGCTGACATGTCAGCAAAATGTTGTTACGCTTGTGAACTTATATTTCTGGACACATCACTGACTCCAGCGCTGCTGCATGTCAACTTCTGGAATTATATTCGCCGTCTGCGGTGGGTTTAACTGGCTCAGGGTATGGTCGATTGCTAGGCAACGGCTCGGTAAACACATTCCCGAAGTTTCATTCTCAACAAAGGACTTCCATTGCTAGGAAACGGGCCAATAAACACGCATTATTGACAATAGAAGACGGTGTTTTCCGTGAGGTTCGTGCTGAGGAATTTTAAGCAGTCACAGAAATTTAAAGGAGTACACGGAATTAAGTTGAAAGAATAGTTCAAGTGGCGTATCCTGTCGGAAGAAGATGATAGTGTGTCAGATAGTGATTTGTGAACTGCTGTAACCCGTTGTATAAAGGTCCAACGAATTCGATCATGAAATCCAAAACCCGTCTTATTAGTCAGGCAAAACCTGGATACATGAGAGTATTGTGAGAGCGATGGAATAATTGGTGAATTATTATTAGGAAATTATTTGTGTCTTAATTTAGGCGTGGAACTGGAGTTCGCTTGGGCTGGAGAGAGCCGTGGGAAACATCAGACAGGAAACCGCTGCCTCGGAGGGGTTTCACAGTACCTGCAGAACGCCAGTCTTCAGTGTTGCTGTTACGCAACCCTGCGCAGCATATACTCCTATAAACATTGCAATAAGCGTTCTGCTTTAAATATCGGAGAATTTCTTGATTAGCTGATGGATCATCGACTTCTCGAGGACTCCTGCATCACGTAATATTAACTTAATTAATTATACGCCTTAACGTTGCAGCTTTGTGTTTATTAATTTGAAAATGAAATCGCTGTATGTTAATTTGGAACGGAGAAGCCGGCTCTTGTTGCGCTGTATACGCCCCCTACTTCCTTCTTTTCATTTTTTAATGTATTTTTAAAATACTTTACATATTCTTGCTGAAAATCAGATATCCCTATAATTTCGCAGTTTGCAGGATGTATACAAAATGTATACTTATGCAGCACATAAACCGCAGTTCGTACTTCATTATTTCGTAAACTGGAAATGAATTAAGGGAGGAAAATAGACTGAGGGTGTTATGGAGAATATTTGGACCGAAGAGAGATGAAGTGACAGGAGGTTGGAGAAAACAGCATAATGAGGAGCTTCATAACTTGTACTCTTCTCCAAGTATAATTAGAATGATCACGTCAATGATGATGAGGTGGGCAGGGCATGTAGCACGAACGGGGAAGAAGAGGAATGCATATAGGATATTGGTGGGAAAGGCAGAAGGAAAGAGACTTCTGGGAAGACCAAGGCGTAGGTTTAAAATGGATCTCAGAGAGACAGGATAGTATGAATTGGATTGAAGCAGCTCAGGATAGGGACCAGTTGAGAGCTCTTGTGAACACGATAATGAACATTCACGTTCCATAATATGCAGGAAAGTTCTTCAGTAGCTACGCAATTGGCGGCTTCTCAAGAGGGCTCAGCTGCATGAGTAAGAGGAACTCAAAATAAATGATAATTGGTGTGAAAATTCGAAAATTTCAGGATCGGGAAATTAACAATAAACTGTAAACTTACTAGAGGATAAAATATTTCTTACACTTTTGGGATTAATTGGGGTTATTGGTTTTGTTGTTGATGAATACAGGGTAAATATTTATTGCAGGACTGGGTGCAGTGGAAAGCAACATACAGAAGTAAGTTCCCATGTAACATCTGAAGCTAATTTATTCATTTAATGGAGAGATGTATATGTATTTCGGGGGCATGATCTTCCATCCTCAGGTAAGAGGTAGGAATTCAGTTTAGAATGAGCTGACCCCAGTCATTGGTGAGTCCAACTGTCAAGCCCTCACAGACGTGGCTGTGGAGTGTTCTGTTTAGGGGATAAAATGCCTTGTACTTGATGAAAGTGATTCGACGTGCCAGAGGAACATATATCCGCTTTATACCTGCTTCATCCTGGTTTCATGCATGGTTTTTATTTCGGTTTCAAAAACGGAGATATGTTCCTCCGAAAGTCGGTTGACTTTTACCGGACTATACGGGGACAGAACTCTTTAAATGCTTTAGTTTCGTCTGCTGCTATTTCATTTGGCTTCAACAAATGCCAGCCGATAGTATGGTTACAGTTAGCAGCTCCTCCCTGCTTCTACGTTTCTACCTGCTCTCTGCATACCATCTTCGGAAACATTGTCGTGTTCACATAAGTCTTGGGCAAGAAAAGGCAGAATCTCAAAATAACAAGTAACTCTGATCATTTTATTAGTAATACAAATATTCATTGCAGCAGCTGCAAAACCTTTGGTCTGTCCAGACAGTAAACCAAATAACACGAAGTCTCCCAGACACAGAAACTCACAAAAGCACATTTAACATTCAAGACAACCGAGATCGCAATGTTACCCATTTATGTGCTTCTAACAGTAACATTGAATGGGGCAGCAGCAAACCCAAACAAATAATAACTAAATACAAAACAGAAAACCTCGTCGCAACATCCCCAAAGGAAAGCTTAATTCACTTAGTGGGGGGTGGAGTCCAACTGGGTCCACTCGGCACGGCGGCCACTGATTGACCTATTGCAGCCTTCCCCGGGTAATTATGATGACGGAGAATTTGGTGGAATGAAGATTGGCAGGGGAAACCGAAGTACTCGGAGAAACCCTGCCCCAGCGCCACTTTGTTCACCATAAATCCCACTTGACCAGACCCGGGATCGAAACCAGGCCGCCGCGGTGGGAAGCCAGCGACTAACCGCTTGAGCTACGGTGCGGCCAACGAAAAGCTTACATTACCGTTGCAACAGAGAGGCCCCTTGCCCTCAGCGGCCAGAGGGAAGACTCTGGAGAGGCCAGATCGAAATGGAGTTTTGCAACCCACTTCACTGACCGGTGGTCAACAACAAACTGCTCACCTATCTCCACGTGTACTGAAGGAGACATGGAAGGAAGGGGAAATCACGTGGTAAAAAGGAATGATGTGCCACTGATAAACGAGTCACAACAAGGGGTGATGAAGGGGGGGGGAGGCGTAGAGCCGGAAGAGCTACTGCTGAGCCATCCAAGTAGAAAACATGGCTGGAGCGGTAAAGTTGTCCCTGTGTTTAATTAATTAAGCGCTACTCCATGAAGGAGTGTAAGGGGAATTGAGACCTAGTTATTGACCTAGTTATTAGATAGAGATGAGTGAGAAGCTTCACGCTCCAACCGCTTTACCGTTGGAGAAGACCCCCGGTACCCACTGTATAACAGGTTGGGTGGACCCCAGACCCGTTCTGGGCTCTATGGAATAGAAAAATTCTCATTCCTCTATTGAGAATCGAACCTCAGCTCTACAGCGCATAGCTCGACTAAGCTATGCCAGCCCCCTTTATTAATATGATATAAAGAACATACTATAAACAAGGTGCATAATTTAATTATTGTGTTGACTTTAAACATGTCGTATCAATTCAGGGAGTTGAATTATTGAAGCGTTTTATGCATAAATTATAATTAACTCGATGCTTATTCCTAGCTAAGGTAAAGTTATCCCTGTAGGAAATTAATTGCCACATCATGAAGATTTATGGAGGTATAGCTCCATGTAATATTAATCTTAGCACTAGAGGGAGATTGGGCAGCCAGCCAGCTGTACTCTCATGTCTGTCTATTCTGGAGAAATAATAGACTGGATTTGGCTTCAGAAACCAACTGGACGTGGTGAGGAAAGAAGAATCACTCCACTTCAGTCGGGAGTTGAACCCCGGTCATCCATCTCGTAGCAAGCCATTTCGCTGATTGCGCTAGCCGGTCTCTGAGTAGGAAAATTATTTCCTTTTGCATTTTTGTATCTGGAGAAAAGTCGTATAATTTGGCTGCGGGCGTCGTTAAATTTATAATGGTGCATAAATTGTAATTTTAATATTTTTATGAAAGTCTTGAAATGGCCCTGCCTATTCCGTTGTCTTTAATTAAGTACGGTTTTAGTGCCAGTGTAAAGATTTATGTACCCATCCACCTGTTTCCTCCCAGCCACCACCACAATCACACCCCACCTCAGTAATTCGTGTGAGGAAAGTTACCTTAACGCTTTGAGAAGTAACACGTTTGATCTACGGCTGGACATAGTTTGTAACCTGGTTTCACAAATTTTGTGAACACTTCAGGTCCATAATTTTTAGAATAGGTATCCGAGGAGGATGTTTGTGAAGTGACAGCAGAATGGGGAGGATGCATAATGAGGGGATTCGTAATTTGTACTCATCACTGTATTATATTTTCCCTTGGCACTACAGCCCCAGTGGGCCTAAGCCTACCTCCATGAACTTCTCCGTTCACTTCGTTTTTCTAGATCCTACACGTTCGGTAGGACTCCTTGGGCGGGTGATCAGCTCGTCGCAAGGCCTGTAGCTGTACACAAACACAGAAAAACGCACACACACAAACTAAAGATCCATGTCCTGAGTGGGATTCGAACCCACGATCCCGGTTTCCAAGCAAGCGAAGACAGTAGATGCCTTAGACCGCACGTGCCCCACAGTACGAAATGGATTTGTACGTAATGCCTGGAGACTTAATTGCAGCGCTTCTCTGTGGATGTGGGTAGGAATACAGAAGATGCTAGGGACATGAGGCAGAGAGAATGAAGAACAGTTTTACTTCTTGTATCCGGAACAGGCTAAAATCTTAATCGTTGAAGGTGGTGATTTAAGGATGATGATGTAAACGGTGAATAAAAATGCAGGTGACATGTCGACTGCTCTAGAAGACATAGGCAGTGCTGAATATTATATGTATCAAATATATAATTTTGTATATTTTTGTAAGGTAAGCGAAAAATTAGTTCTTACTAGATCGTGGAATTGCTTCAAATGGAGAAACAAAACGTTATGGGACATATCTGAAGGACGACAGGCGGGAAAATTCTTTTCCGTTCTTTACACAGCAATTCAGCAGTAGCCGGCCAATATTGATAAAGGGATAAAAATAAAGAAAGGGAGAGAGAGACACAAGAAGAGAAGCAAATTCCTTCATTCTTTCTTGCTGCCGGGGATAGCGCTGAATAAGGCACTTTGCTTTGGTCTGAACAAACACAATGGAAAGCTTAATTGAAAGAGCGATGCGGCGATTTCTCTCTGCTTCTTTAATAAAAATCCACGACCAATATGCAGGATGTTCTGATATTTTGGTGCAAGGACCTACCTGTATCACACTGTAAGAGGCTTTATATTTGAATCCCGAAGTGTTTTTGTTCTATTTTTCTTATTTTTTAAAAATAAATGAAGATTATGAAATTACCTTTTTGTCTGTACGACTCCTACAAACTACTAAATTTATTTTGTGTGAATTCGTTGAAGGTGGATGTGTTTATCGAGCCGTTGCCTAATAACGACCGTCTCTTCTGGCTCCAATATTCCGGCTTTCGAGCGTCATGTCACATTGTATTCGAAAGTTGTTTGACGCCGTGATTTCTTTGCAGTCCCTGTCCTATGAAATGCTTAGTATGTAGTGAAAGGAAAGTAGGCTATTAGTTCTTCCCAGAACTTCTTGCCATTATGAGCTGTCCAGCTTCTATCCAATATGACCGAACACTGCTGCTGAGCGGGTAACATTCCTGTTTCATATCTGTATTCATCCTAGGCCCGAAGACGAGCTGTCCCTAGATTTTACACGGTTTTCCTAAGTACATGAGCAAGAATGTCCAGGAAGTTTTCCAGCTGAGATCATAACCCTATCGATGAAGTAGCTCAGATGGTATAGAGGCGGCTAGACGGCCGTGAAATCTGGGTTCGATTCCCGGCAGGGGCAGTAAATTTTTGTCGTATCCACAGCATCCAGGCGGGTTCATGATCCTTCCAGCTCTATTGCTGTGAATAAAGCGGCCGGGGCGTGTAGCGTCAAGGTCAAGAATGTCGGAGCTTACCTCCACTCCCCCATGCGCCTTCATGACGTGGTGTTTAATTTAGCGCAGGGGCAACCTTCATCTTTTTACTGCGTCGTTACACATCTCTTCATATTCATTAACCTTCTGCCGTTCCATGGTATATATTCAGAGCAACTAACAGCACTGTCAAATAGACCGTAAACAAATTCATGAGATACATTACCGATTCTCTAATTTCTTTCTCTTAATATTGTAACGGAATTTATCAACGCGTTGCCAGGCAACAGCTCTGTAAACACGGTCCGACACGCAACAGTAGATGAGGCTGTTTCCTATGTCGTCCACGCAACGCCTAGTGCTGCTAACGGATGAATCAACTCGCAGACTCACACGTGACACATATTTTCGGTGTAGTCCGCGCCGTGCAAAAATAGAGGGCCTGTGTTTTCTGTGCGTGGTCCGTACCGAGGGGATACAAGAGAATACGGGCATGAGAGTTTCCAAGGCAACAGCAGTGTAGCTGAGGAAGAATTAGAAGTCAGCCTGTGAAGATTTAACATGTGAGTAAAAGACTCATATATGTGTAATATTTGAAGTGTTTAATTTAGTGAGATGGTTATAGTTCCTGGGTTTAATTGTGTTACCAGAAGAGGACTAGTGTGTGTAACAGTGAATTATAAGTGCAGAGATAGCGATAGTGCTATAATTACGTGTAATTACTGGCTGTGTGTATAAGAGTAAATACGCCCTTTCGTCCAATCCCAAGCCCCCGTCTTTAACCACAGATACAGACATGCGAAGAGATATATGAGAGAGCAGAGGTATAATTCCGTGTGTCTTTAACCTCGGCCTTGGATGGAAGTCAGCTTCGTTCTTCATTCGCTCTTTCTTGGAGTAAACCTGCTCGTTGGTAGGAAGTTGTCTGGACCTCAGAGCCCGTCTGGAAGCAGTGGTGAAGAGAAATATTCTTGCGCTATCGTCCAACCAACAGTCAGTCACTTTAGTGTTTGGATTCTACAGGCTTATCTTAATCCGAAGGCAACCGATGGTACCTGAGGAGTGGGCAGAAATGTTACTTTACATTCTGTTAGTCCGGGGTTCAAGCACTGGCCCGGAGAATTGCTGTTCTGAGATCCTTGTAGGAGTTCTTAAGTCTTCTAGGCATGCCGAATATTATCTCAGATTATGCAATACAGTTTCCTTTCACATCCTTACCAATTACTTGTTTACTTATATTTTTACCTTTCAGTGCTGTAGTCTAGGATACTGACGTCTTTAAATAAATCATAAATAAAAATTAAATAAATAAAGTGAAAACCAGAGCTTCTCATCGCGCCATCTTTCCTGAAGACAGGAGGCACCTTCCTCCGAGATGGTAAATTATATAAGACTACACGATGTACGTAATTCCGTTTTTATATTGTTGAATCATATTACAAATAAAATAATTAATTTCGCTGCACGTTTTATTTGGTTAAATTTTTGTAAAATTATATACAGTAGAACTTGGTTATAACGTCATCAAAGGGACCTAAAAATAGTGTCGTTATAAACGAATGTCGTTGTAACCGAAATGGGCACTTCCACAGTAGCCTTATGTTAGTCACGTAAAAATCTACCAAAAACCAAGTTAAAATGTTGCATTTTTTTAGTGAAATACGTAGTTAAGTACAGACTAACGTAACATTAACGTGGAATTGTCCAAATGTGTAATATCAAAGACATATTACAGCGCTTTTCACTGACAATACACACAATATTTCACGAATCACTTTAACTTTCTCTTCAATGCTTAACACTTTCCTTTTCATTGAAATGTTTTCGCTACTGCACTTCTCTGGGTTTAGGCAGGAACACTATAGGGTAAGTAGACAATGTGAGGTCCTGTTAGACGAGATTCTAGGAAAGGAATGCAGTTAACAACCTGCCGCGTCCTCTTGCACTATTCACGCAGTCCCACCCCACACCCTTGTTTTCGCATAAAACCCACGCTCCTCTTGCAGCCCGCGGTCGTATTCTTCCAGGACAGTCACATCAGCAAGTAGAGAAAGTGAGGGTGGGCAGACACATCGAACTTTCCCACGATATCAGAGAAATTCAGGAATGAAAATGACGTTACATACGAGGTTGATGCATTTGTGCATGTCGTACTAAGCAAGGTATAAAAACAGTTGATTTATGAGGAATTAGTTCGTACCAATGAATATTTGACGCAATAGACAAGGTGTCGCAGAAACCGATGTTGCTATAACCAAGTTTTACTGTGTTTCCCTACGAGGGTGTCTGAAATTAAAATTGATGCTATTTTAAGCTATTTAAGCTGTGCTTAAATAATTTAGCACTACGTATAGGGAGGTGGATGTATTTTTTCCACTGACTGTACAGCCGCTTTGGCCCCTGGCCTCTAATTTTCAATTTCATGATAATTTTACAGACTGTAGGACTCCTTGGACAGGTGATCAGCTCGTCGCAAGGCCTCTACCTAAACACACGACTACACAAACACAGAATAATCACATATACATAATAAATACCCATGCTTTGTGTGGGATTCGAACCCACGATCGCGGCTTCCGAGCGAGCGAAGATAGTACATGCCTTAGCTCGGCTACCGTGACCGGCCGAAGTGGATGTATAAGCCATGTATTTTTTACTTCGGAACTAGTTGGTTGTGAGTGGTCAACTACACTCTCCGTCCACTTTGTCCCTTGTGAAATAGCCCCCGGGGGCCATTGGATAATAGACTGGGTGGTCGCCGGTACCTGTTTGAGCAACTTGGAAAGGAGAAGAGTTTTGCCCCTACCGGGACTCGAACCCGGCGACCCCTGAGCCGTCAAGCACGTATCCATTCGCTCTATAAACTACGCTGTACAGGCTCTCCGCTTTTGTCTAAGAACGCCGTCAAAATATGAGATCGTGTGGAGTCAAATGACGCGAAGATTAGCGAATGCTGGATTGGGGAACGTGTGGAAGGAGTAATCCTAGCAGGATATGAGGTAGCGTTAAGGTAGTTGCCTCTAAGGACTTAGGAAGTCCACAGAACTCCCCAGATAGGATATCTGGCCTCTGCACTGAGATTTAAGTCGGGGATCTCTGGAGCAGAGAGCAGAACTGCTACCAAGTCGACTGCGTCCTTCGGTCTCACACTCTATGAAGTTTATGTACTACGAAGAAAGGTTCCGGAGTTAAGAATGGGATTGGCTGTAATTTATGTAAATTGAGCAATTTAGAGAAGCACTCAAGATTGCAGTTTTGCAGCTTTTGAGAGCAGTATGATGCTCGTATTTCCTGCGGTATCGCGTAATTGCGAAACAGAGACAGACTCAGAATTATTTGTCTCGAATTGTCGTGTTCAGTTACACCAGTATTTGCTACTACTCCCTTCGCAGTGGTTTCGTGTTGAAAATAACCTCTTTGTTTCCGGCGTCTATTTAATGTAAGTTTCTCTAATTAGCCGCAAAGACGCGGGTTCAAGTCCCGATGAGGTAATGGTATTTTTCAATTGACCTAATCCTTCCAGCCGCAATATGGCTTTGGGGTCAACTAAGTCTCTGACAGAAATGAGTACCAGGAATCTTCCTGGGGGTAAAGGGCGGCCGGCGCGTAAGGATGACAAAGTTACCTCCATCCCTGAGCCGATTGCCTGGAAAATGTGGGAACCTCGACGTCTCACAAACATATGGACGTCCAGGCCTCTTACAGGGATAGTTTTATTTTTCATAAAATTTTAGAAATAATTGTAACGGGCGACTTTAAATTTTAAGGTTTAAAATTTTAAGGTTTATTTAAATTTCCTTCTTTTGTGTATAACTTGTACGTCTGTAACTGTATGGAGTACTTCAGTACTAATAAGTTCTGTAGTTTGCTCAGTTTTCGTCAGTATGTTTCATATGATTCTCAGAATAAACAGCGATTACATAAGCAGGGAGAATTAATGGATTATTTCTTGTAATTGAGATGTAGTGAGTTAAATTTTAAGTAGGAGCCAAATGAAATTTTAATATTTAACATATTAAAATCACCCAGCTTTGGTTACTTTCGTAATCTGAAATCCTATGCAGCCTTTGATTCAACCTTCAATGAAGAGCGATAATCCTACCTATGTCACTTTGTTTAATGCTGAAATATCCGGTATTTCGCCTAAGTGAATAAATATTAATTTAAATTGGCTGTCGGACTAAAGAACTACAAAGTAAGTAAAGTGAAGCTTTCCCTGTAACAGGCCGTGAAGGCCCTAGGGTTGTGTGACATTGAGGCTCCCACATTATCTAGACAATCGGCTCAAAGATGGCGGTAAGGCTGTCATCCTTACACGCCGGCCACGCTTTACTCCCCAGGAAAATTATTTAATTCATCCCTTGTACTCATTTCTGTTAGAGGCTGAATCGACCCCAGGGCCATAGTGCGGCTGGAAGGATTAGGTCAATTGAAAAAATCCAATGACCTCATCTGGACTTGAACCCGCTACCTTCCGGCTTGTAGCATAGTGCCTCAACCAACTACGTTACCGCGTGCCCCAAAGAACTCCAATTAACTAAAATAAATTTTAATTTATACGAGATGTGTTTTTTTCGGGTAGGTAAGAACCGAACTTTCATATACTCGTATTATGAAGGTCAGGTTTCCTCGTTTCCTAGAGCAAATTCTGACTTTTTACCCGAAATTTATTCTGCACTTTACCTTCACATGCAGCTCTCCCCCGGTCCCAGAATTTCAATATCAAAATTTCAAACCAATGTAGCTTTCCCAATGATGAACAAATGTTTTACTCTAACGTAGCATTCCCAATGATGAACAGAAGTTTTACTCTAACGTAGCATTTATATGTTAATGTAACAATTCCTGTCTTATCCAGTACAGTCCTTGCTCAGCTTTTCCTCTACTAATGAAAGAGGTCACTTCACGAAAACTTTAGTGTTTTCAATTTCATCGCTTGGTTCCACAAATTTACATAGCTCTACCAGAAATGCGGGCTGGCACTGGCCGGGAATGTTCAAAGAATCAGCATTTTTGTCTCACTAAAAATGTGGATCTTGCTACCTTCTCTTCTCTCCCTTCTCTCTCTTCTCCTCTCTTCTCTTCTTTTCTCCTTTCTTCTCTTCTCTTCTCTCCCCTCCTCTCCTCTCCTCTCTTCTACTCTTCTCTTCTCTCTTCTCTTCTCTTCTCTTCTCTTCTCTTCTCTTCTCTTCTCTTCTCTTCTCTTCTCTTCTCTTCTCTTCTCTTCTCTTCTCTTCTCTCCTCTCCTCTCCTCTCCTCTCCTCTCCCCTCCCCTCCCCTCCCCAAAAATAGATTGTGCGTTCGCAGAAAAAAGGGGAAACTATATTTAGTGCCTATATTGTTTCCAAGCGGGAACTGCAGTTCATCTTTCCCATTAGTAAGGTTTTGGTCCGTCATTGTACTTCGCGTTTCACTCCATCCAGCTCAGATTGTCCAGTGAGTGTCTTCTCCGGCCAGAGTTTGGAATTTCTATTCAAGAAGTATTATTAATACTACTCAATTAACATTTATCATTTCCGACTAACTTCATGGAGCTGAACCGTTCTGGAGGAGCCGCCTATTGTGCAGCTACTCAAGAACTTCCCAGTTTTTTATGAAACCCGAAGGTTCATTGCCGTGTTCACAAGAGCCCTCCACTGGTCCCTATCCTGATCCAGATCAATCCAATCCATACCACCCCATACTATCTCTTTAAGATCCATTTTAATATCGTCCATTTATTTGGGCGCGCCATAGCTCAAGCGGTTAGACGCTGACTTCTCACCGGGGCGGCCCGGGTTCGATCCCGGCTATGGTCAAGTGGGATTTTTGGTGAACAAAGCGGCGCGGTTGCAGGTTTTCTCCAAACACTTCTGTTTCCCTTGCTAATGTTCATTCACCAAATTCTCCATCATCATAATCACCCGAGGCAGATACGAGGCAAAACATTAGCCGACGTGCCGAGTGGATCCAACTGGACTCCACCCCCACTACAATATCACCCATCCACCTACATCTTCGTCTTCCCAATGGACTTTTTCCTTCTGACTTTCCCACAGATGTTCTATATGCATTGGTCTTCTTCCTCATTCGTGCTGCATGCCCTGGCCATCTCCTCCTCCTGGAATTAATCATTCTAGTTATACTTGAGGAAGTGCACAAGTCCCGAAACTCACCGCGTGCAGTTCTCATCAATAGCAGACTGTAACAGACTTCTTATGAATTTTACTCATTTCCCGGTTAGTTAACCTCTCTGAGATCCCAAAATTTTAATAGTACCTTGATATCGAATACTTCAAATTTGTTTCTTGCCCAAGAATAAATGAGGGTAGTAGGGCCGAATAACTTAGTTTGAAGGTAACCCTCTTTATTGCATTAGGAAAATAGTGGATCAAATTTCTGCTGCTCAGTTATCTGGAAGATTCAGGCACAGATGGTGGAGTAATATTGAAATTTAACTTAAAATATGGACTGGGTGGGTATGGATTGGATTAATCTGGCCTAGGATACGGAAGATTTGCGTGTTCTATTCAGCACTATAATGAACTTTCGAATTCCATACAGATGGGCCATATCTTCGCCAACTTAGATACTGTTAGCGTCTGAAGGAAGATTCTGTTACTGGAAACTGTATGAGAAAAATGCATTCGTTATAGTTGGCAGCAGTTCGTTTCGAAAGAAAACGAAGTCACAAGATACCTCAGTCGAAAGGGGGCAGTTTTGGGGCCGAGATTTGAGCCCGAAACCGAAGGCCTGACAACTCGGCCAGAATTCCAGCTTAGGGATCATTGTTTTGCAGTCTGTCATCATAGTAAGAGAACAGCTTTAGCATTTACGGATAAGTGGTAGAGGCACACCAAGTGTAACATGTGGAAGTTTCGCCCAGTGTTGCGCGATCATCAGAAGATATAGGCAACACTATAAAGGAACTAATTTACATGAACGTAATTTGTCACTGTAATATCATAAAGGGGTAGCACGCAGTAGCGCAGTCGGTTGAGACACTATGTACAAGCCGAAATGTAACGGGTTCGATTCCCAATGTCACTGAATTGTTTAATTGTTCTAATCCTTCCAGCTGCACTATGACCCTGGGGTCGACTCAGCCTCTAACAAAAATGAGTACCAGAAATCTTCCCGGGGGGGGGGGGTAAAGGGCGGACAGCGCGTAAGACTGACAATCTTACCGCCATCTGTGAGCCGATTGTATAGAAAATGTGGCAACTCCGACGTCTCGCAAGCCTATGGGCCTTCACAGCCTCTTACAGTGATAGTGGTAATATCATAAAAGGACTTCAGTAGCGTCAGAAATCAAGAATAATAATTAATCCTGTTAGAATAAGTTACGCATATCAAAAATATATTTTACACACGTCCCCCTTAAATGCAACTTACTAGTCGCTCTTCTTATTCCCTACATGTAACTAGATAATAAGTTGCATGTAAGACGGTAATGCATGTGAGCTAAAGATACATTAATTCAGCAGGATGCTAAAGTACAGTTATATCAAAAGTAATTTGTTAAAAGCACTTAAAATATATTACTGAATAAATACATAATGTACTGTCGGCCTTGGTTACTATTTTTGGTTACGTAGAATCTTACCGGCTGCTACATTACAAGCCTTATGTTCGTGTAAACCGGTGATGGCCTCTACCGCTGGTTTATGCATGAAAAGATATGACGATTCAAGATGTCTGCCATAATGTCAGTGTACACACATTTGTATGACTCTATAAAGTCTGATGTAAGCAAAAACAATTATAAATATTAACTGCCTAGAAAGAAGCAGAATATTTTGAAGCGACTGTACCAAACCTCGGATAATGGAACACACTGATTATAAAAATTTTGGTGACAGCGGTTGTGATGATATGAGAGCCACCTGGTGAATGGCTCCGTGCAGGCCAGAACATGTCCGCGGAGAGACAGGGATAGCAGGATCCATTTCAAGTGACAAAACTGCTGGTAGAATTGTCCCTCTGTCTCATTTCCTCCGATGAAATATTAGCTCGTTAAAATCAGTCCCACCTCGTACAAACTGCATAACCTGTCCAGAGCAAGGGGCTGTTTTCCCTGCTGTGTCTGTTCTGCAGCGGAATAACGGACTAAGTTCACTTTTACGCTTTCAAAATAATGCGGTCACGTCAAGGAAACGCAACTTATAGTCTCCATTGACCGGAGAACTCCTTGGGAAGCCATTATTCGCCGAGTTACGCAATATTTCCCGCCTTTTATGGAATCCGAAGTTCCATTACCGCATTCACAAAAGTCTACAAATGGACCCTGTCCTGAGTAAGATCATTCGATTCTACACCACTACCCTATTGCTTTGTGATCCATTTTAATAATATCTCCTTATATACACCTAGGACTCCAGAGTAGTTCCTTCCGTTGAGATAAAGTGACTAAAATTGTACATCCGTTTTTCCTGAAATTGGTGATTTTTGAGAATTGTCGATGTAGTTTTTATGGTTTGTTTCAATGCATGTTGCCATTATTGATGTAAATGCGTTATTAAGAAAGTTACGAACCTCAGTCTCTCTTATGTTTACAGACATTTCGAAAAGGAATATCCACGACAAATATTTACTGTGGCAACTACAGGACAGCAAACTTGGTGTCATTTTACTAGGAGTTCATTATTCCCTTCCTGTTACATTCGTACATATTAAATATTTTTTATTGCTAGTGGGGCGGGACTAAGTCCCTTGTACTGCGGCCATTTCTGGCCTATTGTACCAGCACCAGATGATAGGTGAAGGTGATTGTGGAGCAATTGGTGGAATGAAGATTGGCAGGGGAAACCGAAGTACCCGGAGAAAACCTGCCCCAGCGCCACTTTGTCCACCAGAAATCCCACTTGGCCAGACCCGGGTTCGAACCCGGGCCGCCGCGGTGGGAAGCCAGCGACTAACCCTTTGAACTATGGCGCTGCCTTACATATTAAATAACTTACAAAGTAACTGAAACCCCCAGACTGTGAAGCACAATTCATTCTGTCATTCTTTTATTTTGTCTGAAGAATAATGGTATGAGGTCTTTCAGTCTGTGCATTTTTGTACCCATTTTAATTTACCAACACGCTAACCCGTCTGCGGCACCATAGGGAAACATATCAGTGGGACACGCCCCGATGACGTGCTGCTTAAACTCCCGTTTCAGTAATTACACCCAACGCCATAGCAACTTTGTAACAGTGACAGAACATTGTCGTGTGTGCTGTGTAGTCTGGTCAAACTCGGGACCTCTAGACCTGTAGGCAGGAACTTTGGCCACTAGACCACAGAGGTTGTCTAGACAACCAGAATTACAGGTTATTGTCATAAGAAGTGATCTCTCGACTTGTCAGGATCACAGTACAGTAGCTAAAATTTTAGAAACAGAATAAAACTGAGATTAAAATGGTAATAGATTCTAAAGGCTTCTGATGATGGTGTTTAACGCTTGGGATGACCGGGTTTTTGGGCTTGTCCATCACCTGATATTCTAAGGAACACATAAGAACACAGTGTTTTGGGACCTGGATCTACTTCCGTCTTCATGTAAGGAATGAGAGACACATATTTTTTGGGTCCGTTGGATTGAGTGGTTGAAGTTAGCTCTTCCTAACGGAACCAAAAAAGTAGGGGTCTCCCACCGCTCCCTGAGGACGGAAACAGACTGAGTTTCCGAAGTATCGTTTTCTCGTTCCTTTATATAACACTGGATGATGGACAAAGTCCAAAAACCCAGTAATCCCGACTGAAAATAGAGTTTATTTGTTTAACAAAAAGAGGTTTGAGAAACTTCTTCTATGGCGCGACAGCCGGAACTAGAGGCTTGAACTTCTTTAAATGGCGCCTTTAAACTTTCCTGTCTAGAAATTATCTTTCCAGTTCCGCACTTTCAAATTTCTCTAATGTTTATTTTTACTGAATTAACCCAGTATTCCTTGGTTTCCTATAGACCGCGTTCCAGTGATGCTGCTTCCCACAACCCCTTTAGGTGTGCATGTTTCAACCATGGGCCGGACGTTACCTGCCCATTGTAGGAGTTTGGAAATTTGAGAGCCCAATTCGCACAAAAAATACGGCAATATCTCTACGTGTTTTAACAGCCGTGATTACCGCTGCATGTAAGAAGAAGAAGCAGAAGAAGCCTGCAGATTCTCGGCAGATATTGGTAATCATTACAAAAATATTTGGTATTGTCATCCCGAACACCACAATTAAAACTTCCCCACAGTTGTCATGAAGTTGAAAGCTACTTACGCAGCGGGTCGCTCTTATCCTATCTGTTTATTTCTATCAAATATAAATGTCCGATAAATAATAGTAAGAAAATTTGCAACACCATCCCACAGAGAACACTCAGCTTTTCCATTTAAAATAACAGCCGGTTATTGTAGTTTACAAAATGATCGCTGTTTATTCTAAGAACCGTATGAAACACACATCGTGGCGTAATTGGGCGTTGATTGTTACAACACATGTTACATCTGAGACCATTTTTTTTAATTTTAAAGCCAGAAATTATTTTAATTAGTTTCTACCTCACAGAAAAACAAGCTGCTTCTTCATTACAAAGATAGATCGCTCCGTGCTCCCTTGGCAAAGAACCGATTCTTGAAGAGTTTCGTCTTCTGGGACATAACGCTGTGTAGCCTGTTTAAAAGTCATCCGACGTTTCTGAGTAACATGTCTACATCTTCAGCGTTGAAATGCAAGTCAAATAAGAAACCAGCATGAAACTGGCAGCGTGCATCTTGTTGCCTGGTGTCTTGGTTGGATCACTTTTCAGTCATGAAGAAGGATATAAAAGGTTTCTCCGAAATATCAGTCGATTTCCAGCGGAGTGTATAGTGTTGTGCCCCAGAGGACAAAGCTCTTCATAACCACCGTTGTTAGAGCCTCAGTTCATATGTACGTATAATCGTTGCTTATTTAGATATTTCTGTAGGGCAACACGCCCAACTTTTGGGTCTTAAAGCATATGTTAGGCCTACTGCTGCGGTTCAGTCGTTTTGCACAATTCCATAGAATTGTATTACGCATAATTAGAGTTAAGTAATGCACAGGTATGTTGAAAACACGAATTCGAGAAGGGTAAACACTGCAATATTCTGTAAACTTTCAAACATATTTACTTATTTTCTTCGTTACATTAAAACGCTTTGAATAATCCCAGTTTTTAGGAATAAATGTAAGTTTAAAAGAGCTATATTCCGTTTTTACACCAAGAGAAATAATTTGACTTCCTGGCTGTTGTGTTGGATGGTGAATGCATGCACGCAGAGCGGCACTGCGCAACGTTAACAGCAGAAACAGATCCACAAAAGCCAGAACAGGCACAAATATAGGCCTGCGATACGAATAGTGTAAAGCGGGACACACAGGAAAATGTTATGACGTAGCGCCACCCAACACGTATCAACGGGTCCGAAACGGTTTCCAACCCACAGAAGAGTGATTAAAGCAATTTGAAATCAAATAGAGACCTCAAAATCTTATATTACGTGTTCCATTGTTTTAATTGTAACCTTAGTATTTACACAAGACAACCTCTGACTTTCTACATTCTAATAATCAGGGCCCGGAGTTTGATGACATGTCATCTTTTTTTCCTTGTATCCTATGCGATGCTCTTAAATATAAATCTCGGATATGAGCTGCTGGTTACAGAAATGTAAATTTTATAGATAATTTTTTGACACTTTTAGGTTTAAGGCCATTTTAGGGAATTTTTCTTCATATGTTTTCTGGAATGTGAATAACATGGAAGCGAAGCGTTCTTTCTTTTCTCCTTCAGGTCATTTTTCTGGTTTTTTCGGTCATTTTATAGGTCATTTTTTTAATATTTTCAGGTCATCAAAATCCGGGCCCTGCATATTACACTTTTGGGTCATATTTTAGGTCATTTTTCTGGATTTTTCGGTCATTTTTTAAATATTTTCAGGTCATGAAAATCCGGGCCCTGCTATTAATGAAAGAATGAAAATCATATAAACAAACAAACAAACAAACAAACTCTGTGATTTTAGTCCGCAAGCGAACTATACCGACCGAGCGACCGCCGCTTGTCGGCGAAGCTAGTGCCAACTTTATCGGATAGAGTGTATCGCGTGGTCAGCACAACGAATACCCACGGCCGTTTTCTAGACCGCAGCCGCTATTTCTTTGAAATAGCTCCTCAATTATCATAACGAGGCTGAGTGGACCCCATTCCAGACCAATTACTTCTCAGAAAAGAGTCTGGTAGCGCCGGGAATCGAACCCGCGACCTCTGGATCTGTAGCTAAATGTTGTTAAGGAACTACTCGCTCTCTCCTTTCGGAACGATACGGAACACATGAATACACGACGTGGGTAAAGTAGAGTCTATTAGTGCTAAGGCGTGTGGATTTTTGTATAAATTACGACTATAGTTAAGGATACGTCAAATATTTGGTTTGGCGTATTGGTACAGCTCTGATGTCGTGTCCAAGGAATCCTTGTTTCGATTCTAAGGGCTCCCAATACAAAATATGGCGATATTCTCGAAAATTGTTCGTATGCCTTTTATTAAATTTCAGTAGCTTGTGGAGACTATATTCCTAAATAAAATTACATTAGTCGTTGGTTATATCTTCAGAGAAATAACTCTTTCTACACTTAGAGCCCAAAAATGAAATGATAATTTATCTAAGCTGACTTTATCAGTCACACTGATTTCATTGTTGTTCGGTATCCAGCAACCAGCAATAGTCTATCGAGCAACAATCGATTTCTTCTTGAAGTCACTGGAGGTATACATGAGAAGTGTAGGTTTTGTTTTCATCTTTACCAATGAGAAATATTTCTTGCGACCCTTTATGGAGTACTGGTTGCCGAGTGTTCTGCAAGTTCAAAGCGTTTATGTCGTGAGGAACTTGAGTAATGTGTGGGTTTGTACTGATGAAATGAGGAAGAAAATTAATTCAACTAATAATCTCACCCTTGACGTCATCAAGACTATCATGATTACTGTCAGTATCATCATACACTGCCTTAATATCCACTCCACTTTGAAGCTGGCAGAGGTTGTGAATAATTAATTAAACCGTACAAGAAATTGAAACCATATAAGCAAGGGAGGCT
Source organism: Cryptotermes secundus (assembly GCF_002891405.2). Taxonomy (NCBI): domain Eukaryota; kingdom Metazoa; phylum Arthropoda; class Insecta; order Blattodea; family Kalotermitidae; genus Cryptotermes; species Cryptotermes secundus. The sequence goes on along the minus strand of NW_019725001.1, from coordinate 25,982 downwards.
CAAGACCGTATGGAATATTCACACACACGACACGCCTTTTCCCTACTCTCATCTTCCTTTATGCTATAAAGGCGCTTGTAACGAGAAGAGATCCTTCCCCCCCCCCAACCGAACAGAAACTGAAGCTTTTGGGGTAATGGGGAATTTGTAGTGAGGGTGAAAGACCGTTCGGTACCTTTAAGCGTCAAATATGTATAAGATGAAGCGAGAGAGGAGTTGATTTTGAGAGGGTCAGCTCAGGGGCTAACTCAACATCAGAAGTACTCCAGCTGTAGAGACCCGTTGGCTATTTCCCCCAATCGTCTGTTATATCCACCACCTCCCTTACATTTGCTCCCCACCCCCCTTAAAGTAGGCAATAATCCTCTAGAGAGGGTGTCGATTAACTTATTTCACAACCCAAGGTACCGAGACGTTACAGTGGGTTATTATTGCAGCCTCTTTGCTTTGTTAAGTCACGTGTGGGACTTCCCACAGAGAACCCATTCTTGCAGACGGAGGGCTCCTGCAGAAACAGTTGCATGGCAGTGCTGACGTCCTTTGTAGATCATCACTAAATATTTTTAAAAGATATTTAGAAACTGTTAACGATTGAGACCGAAAGGGCGTGCGTATTTAACGCTTCAGTTCAATTGATTTTACTTAGTCGCTTCACACGATAAAGGCTTTCGGCAACAGTGAGATGCTGCATACATTGAACATCGGTGGGAACGCTGTGGAGGAGCACAACCTCTGACGGATGAGTCACTGAGGGCGACAAAAATGTGATTGGATTTTAAAATTGTATTATTGTATTATTTAGATGTTCTTTGTAAGATCATCTAAAGTTCGCTATATCTTTGTATATCACAGAGCAGGTTGGTTCAAACCATGCCAGCTCTGACTTACATTCCAGGCAAACGCAAGGATACAGCCTGAAAGCAGACCACAACCGCTTCTTCCACCTAGTATTTAACTTGCCATTCACCTCTCATATTACCAATGGAAGCTTTGTCGTCTCAGATACTGACATAATTGTTAAATTAATCGTAAATAAATTAATCGGTCTATATTTAAGCATGACAGTAGCCTCATCAATCTATCTACCCACCTACCTACCTACACACACACACACACACACACACATATATATATATATATATGTATACACACCTTCTAATCTCCTTCATTCACTATACCACAATATTTGTAACAGTATGGATACCGTACTTACTGATAACAGTAAGGTGTAAGTGTAATCTTGTCACGCAGTGCATGTGATATAGACGGCCTTTGAATTGGTGACTGCATTTATTGGCCACTTAAAGTAGTAACTACAAATAACTATAGGACTATCGTTATTTCCGTAATTTACATTTCAATAGAGCTACTGGTCTACTACTAGTCGTTTCCTGGTAACGGCTCCTCTTCTACTTCCAGCTGAGTCCTCCCTTCACAGACACTCGTACAGAACTGTCTGTTAACTGACTAAGTCCCAGTCAAAGTCACATTGCGACTGACGGTCACTCAGTCAGTAAGTCTTGCTGTCGAGCCCCATCTGGGGTTCATGACCAGATATTTATTACTGTTTGACAGTTACGGTCTTGTTTTTGTGGGGCGCCCTCTCTGACAAGAGGCCCTCTTCTGTATATGCTGCTGGCCCTTGCCAGCGCAGTCTTTCTCGAGTCCGAGTCCCTTGGGACTTGCGACCATATTTTACTGTCTCAGATTTGAGACTTCCCTTTTCGTCGCCTCCTACGACTCGCAGGGTCACGGTGGAGGTATTCGACCCCGCCTCCACACGGGGTTAACTGGCTTAAGTCAAAGTCAAAGTCACATTCCGACTGACGGTCAGTCAGTTAGTAAGTCTTGGTGTCGAGCCCCATCTGGGGCTCATGACCAGATATTAATTATTACCGTTTGACAGTTACGGTCTTGTTTTTGTGGGGCGCCCTCTCTGACAAGAGGCCCTCTTCTGTATATGCTGCTGGCCCTTGCCAGCGCAGTCTTTCTCGAGTCCGAGTCCCTTGGGACTTGCGACCATATTTTACTGTCTCAGATTTGAGACTTCCCTTTTCGTCGCCTCCTATGACTCGCAGGGTCACGGTGGAGGTATTAACTGACTAAGCTCCAGACCTCCCGATTATAACATTTCGGCACGGACCACATAGAAAACAGTTTAAGTTTTGTAGTCCAACTGTTCAGTTATTATTAATCTGCTGCCTAACAACGGGAACGTGTTTACAGAGACGTTTCCCAGGCACGACTCTGTATATCCACCCATCTAGCGGTCGTTGCATAGCAACAGCTCAACACATTACATTACCTTTGGGTGTTCTCTAATAGGCCACATGGTCAACAACGTTAATGCCTTGTACAGCTCGAACATTGGGATCATAATTTCGAGACCCATCTGTGATATGGATGTATGCCTTCCCTGCGTGTTTGCGTTTTCCTGTGTAGGTAGAAAACTTGCTGTTGGCTGATCCCGTGTCCAAGGAATGCTACTGAATGCCTGCAAATAAGGTTCCGAAAACTGAGGAACAAAAATGCTTGGATTGCACTGGTTTATCATGCCTTACAGGAAGATGAAGACAAAAATAAACTTTTTATTACTGCCGCGGTAAGATTATGAAACGGTGGAGTCACGTTTGTGTCGTTTCCTTCCTTGTCATTATCACGTAAAATTCACCGGAGGAATTCGCTGATGTAAGATACTGGATTTTATATGAGATCTTTCAGCTTTATGAGGTAAAGCTGTTCCTATACTTAACTAATCAAGCACTAAGGCATCAAACCGCATGGGGGAGTGTACGTATCCATATTTGCTTGATATCGGCAGTAGTTGGAGGTGAGTAGTCAGCTTCACGTCCCGGTCGCTTTATCCCCGGAGAAAGAGCCCACAGTACCCATTGAGTAGGAGGCTGGATTGACCGCAAAGCCAATCTAGACACATAGAAGATAAAATTCTTACCCCCACCGGGACTCGGACTGCGACCCCTCGGTCATCGAGCCCGTAGCCAGCCGCTATACGGACTCAATATCCCGGCTTCTTTCCTTCAGCCATATACGTACTATAAATTGATAACGAAGTAATAAAAACCATCAAATGTAACATGTAAAAATTTACGTATTGAATAGAATATGCCTTACAGCAGCCGTGTCAAAATGCGGCCCCCATAGCCACAAAGTGCGGCCCCTCAACTTTTAGAGCCAATTGATATTAAAATCAATATTAAAATGTTAGTAGAAATATTTTTTGTAAAGACAATTTTCCAACAGACCAGAAGACAAGAAGTCTCACGCACACATAAATTAGCAGGCTGCAGGAAATTCAATGTTTTGCTATTTCTAACATAATTTCTTGTGTAATCTCTCTTTTTACATATTGAAAAGCTGTTTGATACTTGTCAAAAATGGCATTCTCTTGCTTTTTAAAACTGTAGGATATGTGACTTTAGGTAATTATATTGAAATTATTCCTAAATAAGAAATAGAATTAAATTTCCTTGTATCAAAATCTAATGTACATTTCTATTTTGAAGTGCGGCCCTGGAATAGTATTAATAGGGCTTAGGTGGCCCTCTGCACAAGTTGAGTTTGACATGCCTGCCTTACATGTTTCGGCCCTAATGGGTCTACAGGGCCAGTACCAGCCCACACACCGATCACTTCACCAGCACAGCACACCCCACATCGTCACAAGGGAAGCACAGGCAACGAAGCAACAATATCAAATCAGTCGTGCTCACCACGAAATCTGCATACAAAAAGCAACACCAATATAGGCCAGAACATCGTCAGAATTACACAGTTCATCGGCAAATTTCACTCTGTTATAAAAGGATTTAAATGTAAATGTTTCTGATATAAATATATATATTAAGCAACATTCTCTTTAACACACAAGCCTGTGATGGTGACCATATAGGGCCGGAACATGTTAAGGAAGGTAGCGGGCTCGATTCCCGATGAGGTCGTTGGAATTTTTATTTGACCTACTCATTCCAGCCGCACTATGGCCCTGGGATCGACTGAGACTAACGGAAATAAGTACCAGGAATCTTCCTAGGGGTAGAGGGCTGCCGGCGCGTAAGGCTGGCAACTTTACCGCCATCTGTGAGCCGATTGCATAGAAATGTGGGAGCCTTGACGTTTCACGACCCTATGTGCCTCCACGGCCTCTTACATGGATAGCTTTACCTCTTCAATAGATAAACGATCTAACTGCTGATTGTTGCACATGGGGACTGTTACTGCTTTGTTATTGCGATATTAAAATTGAGCTACATAATAAATGGCTAACTAGGAGGGCGAGGGTTCGAATACGTACAGCAGTTTCATCTCCCTGACTGCTGTACATAAGAGTATTGGTGAATGTCCTCAGTAAATTTCGTAACATTTTCGGGCGTTGTCTGCTAGGTCCACGATAGAAAGCAGGAAACCCAACACTTGTATTTTTGTACATTTTAGGTATAGGTCACGCGGTAGGGTAGTTGTTTAAGACACTGTACTACAAGCCGTAAGGTCGCGAGTTCGAGTCCCGGTGAGGTCTTTAGATATTTTAAATTGTCCTAATCCTTCAAGCCGCACTATTACCTTGGTGTTGTCTCAACCTCTAAGAGAAATGAGTACCAGGAATCTTCTTTGGGGGGGGGGTAAAGGGCGGCCGGTGCGTAAGGCTGTGAGGCAGTTATAATAGAAAATATGGGAGCTTCGACGTCTCACAATCAAATGGGCATCCACTGCCTGTTGCAGGAATAGCTTTATATTTTTTGTACACGTTATGTATACGGTGCTTCCCCGGTTGCATAAAACATTGTTATAAAATTGTATTTTACGACAGATATGTATTTATATTGCCTTTGTTTATTCCTTCTTATACATTCCGTCTGCATACAAACCAATTTGCAGTAAGCGGTACACAATTTCGCTTCTGTTTTGTGCGATAATCACCCCTCACCCCTCCACACAGTGGCAACATAATTGCAACATTAATATAAACCAGGAGCGCATCCAAACGAGTTGCCATTGTGCCTTCCTTTGAGGGACATTAATGAAGTTACTTAAGTATGTACTTAGTTGTTATAAAGAACCCTAGCTTGAATTAAGATGCCTGATACGCCACTCAGAGAATGTATAACTGGGAAGTAACATTAGATAACTTCTGGAACACAAAACAACACGGACACACCTTCTATTATAGTTTTCTCCTTCCATTGTGTGAAGTGGAATTACATTAAAGGAAATGTTTTCTTTTCTTTTGGGTACTTTGGGAGTAAAAATGTCGCTCTTCCCGCATCTTGTGATGCCTTTCTATTCTTCCTTTCTTGTTTTCAGAACAATTGCATAGACGCATGCAAAAATGACACATGATTTTGAAGTTGTGACCCAGCTATATTTCTATTTTTAACTATATGTAAGTTTAATTCTGAGTTAATTTTATTTCATTTTCTATCCATTAGGCGATATGTGTTTGGGAGTTTAATTTCATATGATTTAAAATCTATGACTCTTATTATTTCTGTCACAGAGGTTCATTTTAAATTCAGACGTTTAATCATATCTGCAGTTATTATATTGTGGCATATACACCCGTTGCTAGGCAACGACTGCCAAAGAAGCAGCTATACAGAAGCTGTTACTGAGTAACGGCTTCGCGGCTATGTTTGCGCGACAGCAATTAGAAACAACAACAGTAACAGTGTTTTCTGAGCGGTCCGTACCCAGATGCTATAAGCAGGACAGTTAGCGACAGTCAGTTGAGAGTCGAAAGATACAGTAATAAGTTAATTCGCTTAGTGGTGGGTGGAGTCCAACTGAGTCCACTCAGCACGGCGGCCACTGAGTGGCCTATTGTAGCCTTCCCCGGGTGATTATGATGATGTAGAATTTGGTGGAATGAAGATTGGCAGGGGAAACCGAATTACTCGGAGAAAACCCGCCCCAGCGCCACTTTCTCCACCACAAATCCCACTTGACCAGACCCGGGATCGAACCCGGGCCCCCGCGGTGGGAAGCCAGCGACTAACCGCTTGAGCTATGGCACGGCCTCCAGTAATAAGTTAGTTTTGAGACAGTCACTAGCTGGTAAGAACGTAAACACAGACGCAGAGGACATTGTTGGGACCCTTCACCAGACAACGACTTGTGAAGATAGAGCACACTGAGAAAACTTTAAATGTGCTGTGGTTGAGTGATGTGATTTTTTTAGGTGTGTTCAGTCATCTTACACTGAGTATGAAATCAGCCACCTACGAATATGGTCCTGAGTTTTGCATAATTCCGCCGATACACGTATTTACAGTTATTGCTCTTGAGTCTACGTACGTAATTCCGTTGTTTCGAGCTGCACAGCCCTGTCCCCCGACCCAGAAGCAATTGCGGGCTTGTGCTTGAAACTTACTAGTAGCAAACAGGACTGGAAAATACATACTCCAAAAAATAGCACAAAAATATTAACGCCATCCTCTGCAGTTTACAGGCGCGTTTGTCCATGCATGTCGTTACGTAAAATGTCTTTATTATCAATCAATATGGTTGAAAATCATAAATGATTGACAGACTTAGTAAAAGTATCCTATATGGAGTTTTGAAAAAATATCTCTGAATGGTTTAGGCGCTGATGGTAAGTCAGAGACTTATAGGCCGCGCCATAGCTCAAGCGGTTAGTCGCTGGCTACCCACCGAGGCGGCCCGGGTTCGATCCCGGGTGTGGTCAAGTGGGATTTGTGGTGGACAAAGTGGCGCTGGGGCAGGTTTTCACCGAGTACTTCGGTTTCCGCTGCCAATCTTCATTCCACTAAATTCTCCATCATCATAATCACCTGGGGCAGGCTACAATAGGCCAATCAGTGGCCGCCGTGCCGAGTGGTCCCAGTTGGACTCCACCCCCCATTAAGCGAATTAAAAAAAAAGTCAGACACTTAAGGCCAGATGTGACACATAATCCAAGCGTGCTTCTTCTCCTTTTTTTTTGCTTTGTAAAGGAAGGTAGGTATTCCGTAGAACAAATTCAGTGTCTCGAAACAGAGGAAGGATCAATATACAATAGTTTTACTGTAAGTGATAAAATACATTTCAGGTACCAAGTACGTAGTTTGACCCTCTTCCAGATAATAAACCTGGGACTCTTATTCATAGTCAGGCCACGTAAGAATTGGAACATTTTATTCCTAAGTATTTGCTTTGCTTTTTATGTCTTGTGTGCGATACTGGAAAACAAAAACTATTTCATAGGGCAGTGTTACAAAAATGCATCTTTAAACATACGTAACCGAATGTCAAGTTGGGGTACGTTGCGCTCCTGCATCGTATTTTGGAAATTCTGCTTTCAGGTCCCTCCCCTGACACCAGTTACACCGATTGAAGTTTCTCACGTTTTTCCTCAGACACTATGGCCAGACCAGTTCCTTTCCTCAAATTAGGCCAGATCCGTTTCCTTCCGAATCCTTTCCATTTCAGTCACTAACCATCCTGATGCAAATATGGTGCTTTTGGACATTATCTATCGTCTTGTCTATCTACAAACCGTCCTGTTTATTTTTCAGAACAACGTTTCGGACACAGGATTGTCTCCGTCTTCAGGCAAAACCTACTCAGTTGGGCCCAATCTCCGTAGATAAGGACCAACTCTCTCGAATGGCCCCAACTGAGTAGGTTTTTACCTGAAGACGGAGACAGAATCCTGTGTCCGACACTTTGTGTTTTGAAAAATAAACAGGACTGTTTTTAGATAAAAACAGAACGATGGATAATGTCCGAAAGCATAATATTTGTACTAATGTACCATCATCACAAACTTTCAGATCTTATTAACCTAATGTTCGACGCTGACCGCCTCGGTGTTCAAGTGGTCAGAGTTCCTGCCTACAGAGCCAGGGGTAGGGTACGATTCCAAGCGCTACCAGATTTTCTGAGAAGTAGTGGGTCTGGAACGGGGTCCACTCAGCCTCATGGCGATAATTGAGGAGCTATTTAAAAAAAAATAGCGGCTGTGGCCTAGAAAACCGAAATTAACGGCGTGAGGATTTGTTACGCTGTCACGTGATAACCTCTATCCGCAAAAGTTGGCACTAACTTCGACGAAAAGCGGCGGTCTCTCGGTCGGTATAGTTCGCTTGCAGACTAAAGCCACATTTAAAAAGAATGTTCGACGCTGTATAGTATGAGCTGCTGACGTGTCGTTAAATAACCCATAAATGTATATATCTTTTCCCCATGGCAGGATCGGCATATTCAGTTACTGCAACTAATTCCATTCAGCTGAGCCCTTCTTGAGAAGTAGGCAGTTGCGTGGCTACTTCAGAATTCCCCAGCATACTATGGAACCCGGAGGTTCATTTTCTTGTTCGCACCCCACCGAGCCCTCTCCTGGGCCAGATAAATTCAATCCATGCCACCTCATCCTATATATATTTTAATATTATCCTCCAACATAAGTTTCTCTTTTCCCTGTAATCTTCTTCCTTCTGGATTACCCACCAAAAGCCTATATGCATACGTTTCCTCCACATGCGTGCTAGTGTCCTACACATTTTCATCATTATATACTTAATTACTCCGATTATACAGGGTGAATGGACCAGGGGATAACAGCTCCTCGTCCTAAAAATAAGTTTGTTACTATTCGGCTATTGTAAAGTAAAAGTAAGTAAAGTAAAGCTGTCCCTGTAACAGGCCATGGAGGCCCATAGGGTTGTAAGACGTCGAGGATCCCACATTTTCTTTAGACAGGCGGCTCACAGATGGGGGTAAAGTTGTCAGCCTTACGCGCCGGCCGCCCTTTACCTCCAGGAAGATTCCTGATACTCATTTCTGTTAGAGGCTGAGTCGACCCCAGGGCCATAGTGCGGCTGGAAGAATTAAGTAAATTGCAAAAAAATCCAATGCCCTCATCGGGATTCGATCCCGCGGCCTTTCGGCTTGTAGCATAGTGCCTCAACGAACTACGCTACCACGTGCCCTCATTCGGCTATTGCAGACAAAATGTATTTACATTCTTAAACGCTCTGTACGTTGGGAATGTTACACTGTGTTGTCTCTGTGGCATAATGTGGAATGTAGAGGAGAGAAATAAGAGAGGAAACGGGAGACGCTGCTGTGGTTGCGTTAGTTTCAGTAGAAGTGCTGGAGGCTCAGGTATGCTCGCGGATGCTACTGGCGCTGTTGCACATAGAGACATGCTCAAACCAGAGCATTCACAAAGCGCGTTCACATGTAATTGTTTCTGATCAGGAAATGATTAGTATCGAATGAACAAGCCCAAGGCAGAGCCCTGAATGTTCTCGTTTTATTTTGTGCTGATCATGGCCATGTCCAATTTATTAATCACTTTCATGAAACAAGCTAAACATCACTGTTATAATGACCGGCAATTCATATTTTAAACAACTAATTAAGAGTGGCTCCATATTCTTATATAGATACTATATGTGAGAAAATATTAAAACCTTGTTTGGTATAACACGGACCACATAGAAAACGAAAAAATAAGGAGAGAACACACAGACAACAAGGTGACCTCATAAGACTCATAAATGTAAAAAACTGAGACATCCAGACAGAGACAAACTGATGCGCAGACAGCAAGATGAACCCACAAGCCTCATTTTATTTTCCGAAAATAATCTAAAAAGTGAGGCCGCGCCATAGCTCAAGCGGTCAGCCGCTGGCTTCCCACCGCGGCGACCCGGGTTCGATCCCGGTTCTGGTCAAGTGGGATTTGTGGTGGACAAAGTGGCGCTGGGGCGGGTTTTCTCCGAGGTCTTCGGTTTCCCCTGCCAATCTTCATTACACCAAATTCTCCATCATCATAATCACCCGGGGCAGGCTACAATACGCTAGTCAGTGGCCGCCGTGCCGAGTGGACCCAGTTGGACTCCACCCCCAACTAAGCGAATTTAAAGGACATCTAACAAGTGATGTAAAAATGTTGACGGATATGAAATGTTCAGCCTCCTGAATATCATAAAGTGATTCTACGTATAAATGTCATTAGCCTCTCTCTGTTGTCTGTCTGTTCGCATGTATTTGTGTATGTATGTATCTATGTAAGAGAACTGTTTTGCCCGTGATGAGCATAATGTATCTATGTGTCTAAACGGTTCGGCAGGCTTTGGTTCGGTGCCCGAAGAATGCGAACTTTCCAGCTCCGGCTTCAAGTTCGCCCCAAATGGCGATTTTCTCGAAAATGGTTCATAAGATTTGGATTACATTTCAAGTCATCCGTGGAGAACATCGCAGCAGATAAAACTGGTAGATGGTATATTAACAAAGATAGCGATACGACTTCTATAGGCCCAGGCGAGTGCACGAGGAGGTAAGTGCAATGTCTTTGCAACGATTTTTAACAGCCTCATCTGAAACATTCTTCTTTTGATGTGTTTGGTCTTCTCAAGAATCACAGTAATGTACCTTAATATCGTCTTTTATTAGGGTAGTAATTTCTCTTCGGTGGTGGAGTCGGTGAGGATATCTGAGACGTCAGAATTTCAGCCCCCCACCCCCACCCCATAGTGCAGAATCAAATATAGCATTGAGCAGCTCTGCAGATAGAAAGCGTTGCCTCAAAGCCAGACATCTTCTGTTCTGCTGCTGCCTTATTACAAGCAGACAGTTACTGCCACTGTTCTGCTGCTTAGTGCTTACTGTAATGCTGGAACTGACAGCCACATCCATCGGTGTTCTCTGTGAGGTTCGAACTAAGTATTTAAAGCTTGCCACAAAGCCCCAATTCCCAAAGAAATGTTGGTTATATCCTCGTGATTGGGAGATCTCCGGGAGATACATGTTCCCTGAGAAGACCGGGAGATCGCCTGAGGTTCAAGCCCTAAGAAATGTTTAACGGATATAAAAAATCAAAGAAGGACATGAAGTTGTATCACGAAGTGACATTGATTACACTGAGGCCATGGAAGGAAGTTCCATGCATTAATTCTCACCCTCCCCTCCCAACGTTAACCTCGAGCTGTTACGCTCCCCACCACAGCGCACTCCCCTATGTTCCCCTCCAGTCGTCTAGCCTTCGGTTCGCAGAGATGTTAGTAGTGAGAGCCTTCACTGGCTCGCCGCCTACTTCTGCTTGGTTCTTGCTTGATTTACTGTTTGGCCTTTAGTATGGAGGCGATATGTGCCTCCGAAACTTCGATTGATTTTCACAAGACAACACGGCGTTATATTATAGAAGATAGGATTTTCCCATTTTCCTCCTAGTATTTTCTGCATAAGTAAAAGCATCTGTGATTCTTATCATTAAAATTTACATGTCTCTATACTGGTAGCTTCTAAAGGGTTGTGATAATTGTACAACAGTCGGGTTAACTGGGTGCCTGGGCAATGTCCATCTTCCGGTACTCCAAGTCCAGTGATTCATGTTAGCTCTTTGTAACGGACCCCCAGAACATTTGTCTTTCCTCGTTCACTTGAGGATGGATACAGATCAAATTGCTCAACTTTCATCAACAGACCTTGACGAATGCCCCGAAGATGGCTATTTCAACGTCTGTTCCCAAAAGCTTGAGTTATATAATAAACTACAGAGTTGAAAATGTGTCATTAAACAGCCCCGGAGTCAGCCAGTCTTTCATACGGCAGCGAAGCAAAGAATTATAATGAGACACTTAAAATGCGATGTATGTTCTTTATTCTGGTTGGATCACACTCGTCACGTCAGACCTCGTAGATTGGACGTGGCGGTCTGTGCCAACATTCGATACCTACGCTCAAGCATCATGATTTGGATTAATGAGGTTTTCGTCAGAGAGTGGCTGATGCCTGATGCTTTTCTGCCTGTCCACTCACACTTAGGCCTTTCAGAAGTGCCTTGTGTTCCCATATATAACTAAACGAACTGTGGCAGTGATATTGCTACCTCTTCTCTTTCCTAATGACGCTCTTTCTCCTTGAATTTAAACGGCTTCTTCAGTGACGCTATTTTCATTGTGCCAGTTCATGTTGGATCTTTCGCAAACGGTAACGATCTGAGTAAGACCATCTGTTTTTATACACTCCGTGTCCCACACTTGAGATCTCTACTACATCTGGATCTATATCCCACCTATGATGGAAGCCAGATGTTCATCACCATGTTCACAAGAGCCCACCGATGTCCCTATTCCGACGCAGATAAAATTCCAACTACCAGCTATGAATCCGTTTCTTATTTCCTCCGGTCAGAGTGCCGGAAAATATTCGCCAAAATGTGGTTTGCCTAGCGTTCGCATTAAGTGCTGATAGCTTCCAGAAACTTCTGCATATAGGAGATTTGTTTCTTCGGTATAAAAAGAATATCCTACACAAATAGTCTGGTCCATCTTGAATAGACTAGAACTTTAATAAATTGAGTCTTTATATACACATATGTGCAGACATACATAAATGTCGTGAAGTTTTGTCCTCTGCCGTTATGTGTTTCCGCTGCGTATGTTGGCAAGTAGTTATGAATAAAAGCAAAAAGTTTGAAAACATGAAAATTATGTTGCTTTGTAGAACAGTGTCCACCTGGTTAGGTTCTTTTTAGTTTCTTGGGCCAGTGAGACTGAGTCCACTTGGAACTTCGGCCACTAATTGACGTATGGTACCAGCCCCGGATGATTGAAGATGATGATGAATGTGAAGCAGTCGGTATAATGAGAATTGGCAAGGGAAACCGAAGTACTCGGAGATGACCTACGCCAGTGCCGCTTTTTCCACCACAAATCTGACCTGGGCTCGAACCCAGGCCACCGTGGTGGGAAGCCGGCTACTAACCGCCTGAGCTTTGGCACCGACTTAGTGTCCACCTAAGTCGAAAAGTATTCACGTTCACAATGATGTCCTGTCAATTTCATCTTCAAATTTCCATTCCTTCTAAAGTTACAGAGGTTAGACATTTCTGAAGAAATTTCTTTTTAAAATTATCCATTTGAAATCTGAACAGATTTTAATATAATTGTGATAGTGAGTGAGTGTCGTTATCTACATTGCTAACCCTTTAAAGCATAGAACCGCACGTTTTAACGTTAAAACTACACATTTTCTTTGCATAATTTACGAGTACTTACATATTTTATATGATTCTCAGAATTATTATTTCTTATTACTTACTTACTTACTCATAGAGCTGAGCCCTTCTTGAGGAGCCGCCACTACTCTAGAATTTCGCAGCATTTTATGGAACCCGAAGGTTCATCGCCGTGTTCACAATATCCCTCCACTGGTCCCTATCCTGAGCCAGAGCTATCCAATCCATACCATCCCATCCTATCTCTCTAAGATCCATTCTAATATTGTACACCCACCTACGCCTTGGTCTTCCCTGTGGTCTCTTTCATTCTGGCTTTCCCACCAATATCCTATACGCATTCCTCGTCTCCCCCATTCGTGCTACATGACCTGACCACCTCATCCTCCTCGACTTGATTACTCTAATTATAATTGGAGAAGAGTACAAGTTATGAAGCTCCTCATTATACAGTTTTCTCCAACCTCCTGTCACTTCATCTCTCTTTGGTCCAAATATTCTCCTCAACACCCTGTTCTCAAATAGGTTTGTGGCTGAGGCACAGTGTGTCTTCTGTAAGAAGACTTATTTTTTAATGTTATTAATTGTACTTCATGCTTCGAAGGAATAATGTCATTTATCTTAGTGGCCCAAAAGAAACGAAATGAAAGGGAGTAAAATAAAGCAGATATGTGAAATTAGAGAAGATTTTTATGTCATTTTATGTTCTTTTTTTTTTACTCGTTCTAGCAATATGGCAGATTTCAACCAATTTTTAAAAATATACACTCGTCTTTCTCTAAGCAAGATAGATGATGAATATGAAGGGGGAATGACGCCGACCACCCTTGCACCCCCTGCATGATCTAGTAGCCTTAAAGTAGGGGTGTGGAAAATGAAATTAGCATGTTATATGTTTCTCTAGCTTCCTGTAGCGACAGGTTTCGCAGCAGTTTCAGATTCCAGTGGGACTATTTTACAGCATTTTCGAACTCTTCAAAACCTATCGAGTCCCCAACTTACACGGGTTCAGATTACACGTATCTGTATATAAAGGGACACACAAACAGTTTCTGTATATTTAAATATTGCAGGTACTTCGTTTTCTACGGGCATTGCTACCGGATATCTGACACCAGGTTTTCACGTGTAGGGGTGCGTGACTATTAGACGGGTTATGAATTGGATTTGTTGCACCTTATATACATCACTCGGAACTGCATCCAAGTACAGCGATATCACTGTTTCCACACATTACATTTCACTGTTACACCCACTAGAATCCTCGGTCTTCACAAGTCGTATCCTGGCAACGGATTCATAACAGTCTCACTGTAACTGCAGCACGAATTTCAGTGACTATAGAGGGGGTTTTTAGTGGAAATTGGTTTTATTGACAACTTTAGGACACTTGACTACAAATAACTATAAGTCTTCACTAATCGTTTCCTGATAACGGCTCATAAAATTGAAGATTCTTCAGCTTCTGTGCTAACTACACTGACTCAGTCTTCTTGTGACAGACTCCCTTACAATACACTAGCTTCCAGGCAGGGAGCTATTTCACACCAAACTTCTTGCCTTCTCTTCACAGTCCGACTTTTTAAATGAGCAAAAAAAGTCAAAGTCGCATTGCGACTGACGGTCAGTCAGTCTGTCTGTCTTGGTGTCGAGCCCCAACTGGGGCTCATGACCAGATTTCTTTCCTTTCTTTATATGAAAGTTACTGTCCTGTTCATTTGGAGCGCCCTCTCTGACGAGAGGTCAGGTCTGTCATTTTCAGTCCTAGTCTGTGTTAGTAAGTCCACTGTCAGTATTTACATATATTTACAATTTAACTTAATTCCTATTCCTATGTATAATATATACAAGGCCTCTGTCAATCCAGGCTCGGTACAGCAGATTATGCCCTATTTCTACTAGTATTCGCTATTACAGTAGCCTAGTCACTTGAACGGTAGTATGCCTGACCGCCGCCAAGTTTAAGCCTCTTATACTTTCTGTGTCTGGCTTCGCCTTGTCCGATGTTGCGAACATTCTCATTTTCATGATTTTGTATGACTTCTGCTTGTTTCCTGCATAATTTTGTTATAAAGTCATATACGTACGGGATTTTGAATGCCATGTGCAAATCGCGGACCGGTGTGCGCCTTGGAAAATTGCCAATGGTGTGGAGGACCTTGTTTTGCAGGCGCTGCAATTTCACTAGATGGGTGTCTGCCACAAACTCCCAGGCGGGATAAATGAGCACTGAACCTCGTCTCACTTGTAATCTTTCGGCGCGGACCACGTAGAAAACACAGTTCTTCTGTTGTTGCTCCAATCATGGTCATGCGAACGTGCTTGTTTGTGGAAGCGTTACCTAGTAACGGCTCTACACGCCACAATATTGTATATTCATGTTTATTATACAGGTAATATCCAAATTTCATTAAGTTAGCGGCTAAGATTGAAGTCCTGCGTTGTCATGGTCACCCCTGTTACATAACCGGGAGCAGAAACACAAGAGATGCTGACAGTTGTTTATGTGTGAAGAAAAGCATCCTCCAAAACGAGAGTCATAGAGGCAGTTCACTAGACGTCCGTAACTAGGGAACACGCAGTAAATTTTACAAAGCCTAGGCTTCAGCTCAACTCGTTTATTACTGAAAGAATAAAAAAAGCAGGGATAGTGCAAGAAAAATGAAACATGTATGTTGGTTTATGGTCTTACCAAATAACAAAACACATTCTACATAACTAACGCCGCGAAAATTGTGAAAGGTCATTGCAATAGGGAGGGGATATCCTGCGGCGTGTGGATGGGAGGAGGTTAAAATGTGATGCTTTAAAGTCGTGACAGTTAAAAGTCATTTTTCTTCATGTTCCACATGATTACTTCACCGTCATGTCAAACTTCATGATGTATACTTTTGTTCCTGATGAGCCAGACACTGCTTCCGGGACGCTTAACATCTCACCCCATTCCTTCACTCCTTATGTAATAGAAAACATGACATGATAAATTATGGCAGCGAAATTAAAAAAAATGCAGAATATATACACCATGTACAATTACTGGAGAAGAACGATCACAGTCACGTGATCAACTAATATAGCGTTTCTCAAAGTGGGATCCTCGCCCCCTCCTCCAGGGGGCTCTGAATCTTCCTCAGGGTCCCACCGAAAAATGCTTCTGATCTAGTTATCATTCACGTGCATTGACCAAAAATGTTTGCGTTAAATTACAGTTATGGAGCACGATGGATACATTACCACGTAGATAAAACTAAGGACCTTCATTTATTATAGTTCACAATGCTAAAAAACATTTTAACTCACATTTTGTAAGCTGCCTTAAATACTTTTTTTTTCTAAAGAAACCAGTTTTCTGGGATATGGAGCGGTGTAGATATTGTGTTAACCGACGTTTCGGAGGAACGATTCGGCTCCATTTTCAGGGTAGAGGTTCTTCGCTTGCGGATTTTCTTCTTTTTTCTTCTACCCTGAAGATGGAGCCGATACGTTCCCCCAAAACATTGGTTAACACAATATCTACACGGCGCCATATCGCAGAAGACTGCTTTCTTCATTGTCATCGTCGTAAAAACCTTAATTCTTACACTTTTTTTAAAGATTTTTTGGCCTGCATGCAGCCTATTCTATTGAGTTTTGTTAAAAGAGTATTTATTTCTGCTGTTGCCGACTTTTCTTGCTTTCTTACAGTCTCATATACGTAGTAACGCTTTAAAAGAATTACATACTGGATTTTATAAAGAGTGGTACACCCTGAACGACGTTCAGGCGCATGTATCCGTCAGTGCTGAGGAGCCTCCACCCACATAGATACATGCATACACACATACGTACATGCATGCATACTATCACGTGTAAGGTACGTCATTTTTAGGCGGGTTTTCGATTGGATGAGCGCATTTATTGCACCTTATACATTCAGCTCGAACTACAGGCAATACAGCACTATTGCTATTCTGCACACTTTACAAATCACCGTTACATACGCATTAGGGTTCTCGGTCTTCACTAGTCGTATTCTGGCAACGGATTTATAACAGTCTTACCGTCACTGCAGCACACATGAAGTCTAATTCCTTTCTTACCATTTCTTCTCAGTCTCCTTCTACTGCTGACTCACTCAATACCCTGTTGCAACTGCCAACACCGGCACTCGACTCAGTTCTAATTCGTCTGCTCCCAGGCTCATATGCTGGCAGGCTGGCGTCTCGAAACTCAACTGACTCAAACGTTTTGCATTGTCCTATTTATATCCCCTCGGCACGGACCGAGCAGAAAACACAGCATTTCTTTATTAAGAAGGCGTGTTTACAGTGCTGATCCACTGCAACGGAAGTTATTCGATTGTTGCTTGCGTATTCAATGCCGTGGGAACGTGTTTACCGAGCAGTTGCCTAACAATGGATGTCCCCTCTGATTTCATTATTCCGATTTTCGGAAGTCATATTACAGTACATACACACATACACACATACGTATATAAAAGGAGCCTCAGAGCATAAAATTGCGGAAACACTGAACTAACATACTTATTCACAGGACCGCAACTCAAATATAAAATTTTACATAGAAAATATTTTGTACTGTGTACATAAATGCATGTGTACTAGCTAAGGGAGTAATTAATATTTTCTGTGTAGCTTCTTATGGGATCGGACTCGGATTGGACTCTGCTCAACGTCCAGCATTCTATAAGAACACTAGAGAACACAACGTTTCGGAAACTGGATCTGTTTCCGTCGTCAGATGGAGGTGGCAGGCACCTACTCAGTTGGGTCCGTTAGGAAGAGTTAATCTCAGGTGTAGTGCTTCTTAGAATACTGAACAATGGACGAAGCTCAAAAACCCAGTAATTCAAAACTAATCAGCGTATCTATCTATCTATCTAGCCATCAATCTATCTATATACAGAATGTCCCAGGAGGAATGGACCAAACTTCGGGAGGGTGTTCGTTATGTTAAAGTATGCCGATATAACCCAAAACACTTATGTCCAAAGTTGAACGGTTACGGAGATAATGGCCCAAGAAAAGTGCGGTCTTCTGGCAGGTCCACGCACTGTACCTCTCAGCTGAGAGGCCTTATCTGTGTTTGTCCTTGAGTGCGATGATTCACCCTAGCCGTGCTTATGTAGTTGGCTTTATCAGAAAGCGCAGTCAGCACGTTACGTCAGCGCTTGCCATTCATGTGTCATGTATAGTGCTTGGAAACCCTAAGGACAATTATGACATGGCGAGCGAGTATTTTGTACTTCAATTTTATGGCTTCATGTCACTCACAAGTTAGTTTGATGTTACGTACATTATTAACATTACAGAATTCACATATTCCTGCCAGTTTTAATATGTATTTTGTAATCAACAAATGTGCAACGCCGGTCAAAGTTTGACATTTCTCTGGCCATTATCTCTGTAACCGTTCAACTTTGGACATAGGTGTTTTGGTTTATATCGGCATACTTTAACATAAGGAACACCCTACCGAAGTTTGGTCCATTCCTCCTGGGACACCCTGTATATATATATCTGTCCGTCTGTCTGCTTGTGTCTTTCGCTCATTCGAGCAGATATAGACGTCGCCTTATTGCACTGGGATATGATGCCCTGTCGTTTAGTTCCTATCTACCGAGTTGTTATGTCATTGTGTCCTGTAAGAGTTTAATCTCAACGTTCGTCCTCGTGGGAACCTCCGGTTTCTTACTATCCATACGTTACTTTAAAAAGCAACTTAGCCTCCCATATAATGTAACAGTACATTTCAGTTCACTTGTTTAGCTGTGAGCCCATACGCCTGTTTCAGGCATGCGCTGTGTTTGTTGTTTGTATGGAATGACATTCGACTTGTTTTGATGATGCTTTTGTTCTGCTTTGACAGACAAGAGGAGTTTCCGTGGATAATTTATTATTTATTGTTTAATTAACGACGTGATCACGAGCTTAGACTGAATGGCTTTGAATGTTTTGAATTGCAGTATGATTCGCAAACAATGAAGTGGAAAATGTGTATAGATGTCATCACATCCTTCTTTGGGATGTTATCCCGCCTTTTGTCTCCGAGGGGCTGAACATAACAACGAAGAAACACATTCAGTATTTGAGTCCTTCTTGAGAAACCAACAGTCGCTCAGCTACTCAAGAATTTCTAAATCAGTTTCTGGAATACAAAGTTTCAGTTGAAGAAAGCAGTCTTCTGGGATTTGGCACCGTGTATATGTGGTGTTAACCGACGTTTCGGAGGAACGTATCGCCTCCATCTTCAGGGTAGAAGAAAAAATATATAAGAATCTGCAAGCAAGGAGACCGTGAGACTGCTAGTCTGCTTTTACCGGTTCTCACGGTCTCCTTGCTTGCAGATTCTTATATATTGTTTCTTCTACCCTGAAGATGGAGGCGATACGTTCCTCCGAAACGTCGGTTAACACCACATATACACGGTGCCAAATCCCAGAAGACTGCTTTCTTCATAGTCACCGCCGTGAAAGCCTCAAATCTTACAAAGTTTCATTTTCTTCACAAAAAGCCGACCTTTGTACCAATCCTGAGCCATGTATTAATCCTGTCCATATAACTCCATCGTATTTCTCCAAGATCCATTTTAATATTACCCTCCTACATACATTTTTCTTTTTGAATTGTATCGT
Organism: Cryptotermes secundus; assembly: GCF_002891405.2. Classification (NCBI taxonomy): domain Eukaryota; kingdom Metazoa; phylum Arthropoda; class Insecta; order Blattodea; family Kalotermitidae; genus Cryptotermes; species Cryptotermes secundus. Next base: position 6,366 of record NW_019725001.1, on the reverse strand, counting down.
ATCTTCTGGCTTCCCCACCAGATTTCCTATACGTATTCCTCGTCTCCACGCTTGCTACATGACCTTCCGATCGCATCCTCCTTGACTTCATCATTCTGTTTTATTTGGCAAAGGTTATAAACTATGAAACTCCTCATACTCTCTTCGCCAATCTCCTGCTATTTCGTCGCTCTTCAGTCCAAGTATTCCCCTCATATACATTAATGTCAGAGACAAGGTTTCACAGCCATGCAAAACTACAGCCAGAATTATAATTAGTTAGTCTACTTTTTCCCTTTTTTGACAAGAGATGCGAAGGAAAAAGTTTCTGGACTGAATGGTAGATAGCAATACCCAGATATGATCTGCTCTTAATGTTCTCATAAACAAAATTCNGCAGAATGAAAGACCTTAAAAATTCGATTTGTTATTGTTCTCAGTGCCTTATTTTCAGGATATCTATTAGCTGTCTTTTCGTTAAGATTTTGTTTTGCATGCTGGTGAAAAGATTTTAACAAAAACTTACGAAAATTTCTGTCTTCTGCGATACAATTTCGTGTAGTCGGTTGGAAGTCAAGCGACTTTCCGGAGGAAGATGTTCCACCATTTTCATGGTCGGAACCTAAGGCAAGCAAGAAACCACCGTGAAATGGGTAGCAAGCAGAGCTCAGCATATAGCTAGTTCTCTCTGTGTTCACTTCTGGACCATATATATTAGAGCTCCTGAGGTTTAGCTTACTTCTTGTTTTGGAAAATAAAAGTTTCTTTATGAGGTCACGTTGCTCTCTCTGTGTCTGTGTCTCTGTGAATCCCCCCTCTCGCCCTCCATCAGAACCAGTCTTTATGAAACTGTATATCATGGCATCTGAGCGCATCTCACCGGCTGTCAGTCTGTGTACCACCTATTATTGCTAAGCAACGGCTCGGTAAAACATCGCAGCAACGAATACACACGCAACAATAGAAGTATTGTTTGACACGACGTTTTCTATAAGGTCCGACTCGTAGCAAAGGAGATTATTTGCGTATGTGTATCCCCCTATCATTGCTAGGAAACAGCTCGGTAAACACATTCCCTCGACAACGAAGAATTGTTAGAGGAGCCGTTATCTATGTGGTCCGTGTCGTATCAAACGAAAGTAAAACATGAGTTCTTCCTAGAACTTCTTCTTCAATGTGGCATTTATCTCGGAACACCTTGTAAAATGAATTACAGTGGGGACTGAAATGTGTGCATGTTGCATGTGCGTCTGAGGGCTGGAGTGACTGCAACCGCCTTGCTTTATTTCCGCCAACTCACACAGTGGAGCGCTGGTGACTACTGAAACCCTACACCCGTGCGGCAAGGATCAGCGCCCGAGGCCATCAACTCACTCTCTATTTGCATGACAAATTAATGTATGTTAATTGAATAAATTACTGCATCTGTATTGCTCCCTCTTCCATCCCCATATATCCCCATGGATTTCAATGGGAACGTTATCTGGCACTCCAGTTCTTCCATAACATTCATGCATATCGCTGATACCCTCTTCACTTTCTCGCCCCCACATGTCGTGATAATGTGGCGTATATGCCTCTCTCTCTCAAGTGTAGAATGTCAGGAAAAAGAAATTCCGAGAAAGTTATGAATATATTGTGACGTGGGGCCCCATTACTACGGAACGCGATTGCAAACACGTTTCCATGGACGTAGATTTTTGGAAACAACTCGTTGCGGAACACGTTTCTTGTGATACGAAAATGAAAGCAGTAGATTCTTGGAAAGCAACATGGCGCTGTGGAATCAACAGGCGTTTCCGTGCAGACGAGTGATCAACCTATGCTGTATAAGCGGCCGTTCAGATAAGAACCACGCCAGTGACAGCAGCAGACGGACCGCAAGAGAAGACAGTCGTAAATCGAATGGACTCGAAATTCAGATCAGAATAGAGAGAGATCCGATCAGATCAGAAATGAGCTGAAGAATTAATTAAATTAATTAAAAATTATTATCAATTATTGCAATTGATTATGGTTACAAGAAATTACAAAGGAGTGAACAAATAATCCAAACCCGTTATTATTTGTCACTACCAAATGAATTTCGGATATCAAATTGTTTCCACACTTCCACATAGGTCAAATTTTCCAAGTGCGTAATTCTGTGATAAGCCACTCTAAAGTCTCCATAAAATTTCGTAGGTCTCCCTCAGTTACCTTTAACAGTTCTCTACATATCGCTATATTACCGAATATATTTTGTGCATAATTATGCGACGTTGCCAGGATCCCTGATTATATAAAATTATCCCTGGCCATAATTATGTAATTAAACATTGTGCCATGAAGACATATGGGGGGATTGGAGGTATAGCTCCACCATTCTTGACCTCGGCATCAGAAGGAGTTGTCAGCTTCTCACCCCCCTGTCACTTTGCCACCCGGGATAGATCTCCGGGTTCCCCTTAGATAGAAGACTGGGTGGGACCCAGAGACGATCTGAGATCTATAGAGAAGAGAAAAAATATCCTTCGGCTGCAGAGGATTAAACCCGGTCGTCCAGCCGGTAGCCTAACCTTTGTGCCGACTGAGCAGGCCCGGGTTCCTACCCCAGAATATATAGCGTCGAATAGGAAAGTTTGTGAATACGTAACTGATAAAGGATTTGGAAAGCAGTGGTCATGACCTACTCGAAATATTACTGCGGAATTTCCTTCTAGGGCCTGATAGAAAGTATGAAAACACGCAATCGAGATAGTGTCCCGGCGGGAATTCGAAAACAGTACCTCCCGAATAGGAGTCTGAAATGTTACAGATTTACCAGTTCGTTCCCTATTACGGATTTCTGTGACTTAAATTTGATGTGTGAATTCCACGGATTACATTTAAAGCATGTCTTTGACTTAGGTCATAAGTCAAGCGGCCTCCGTAGTCTAGAGGTAACGTTCCCACCTCATGACTCGTGGTACGCGGGTTCAAATACCCGGCGGAGGTCGTCGAATTTTTAAGGGCGGAAAAATTCAGGGAACAAGTCCTCCGGGAGGGAGTTTAAGCTGCGTGTCCCGTGTCGTAACTTTACGGCACGTAGAAGAACCTTATATCCCCAAAGGGGATCACTGAGCCAAAATTCCAGGAAGTTTCCCGCCCAACAATAGTCTCTAAGGCCTCCGATAGATGGGGGAAGCATTATAGACACCGCTAAGCAAGTGGCCAAACTCGCTTGCTCAGCGGGACCGATGGTACGCACCATTTATCGGTAGGGTATAGAGACTGGTAGAATATCATAGAGGGAAGCACAATAGATCAAACTGGTCACGGTGCATGGGGAAACCCACCCTTTCGAAATAATAATAATAATAATAATAATAATAATAATAATAATAATAATAAAATAATAGGTCATAAGTCTGTAGCGCCGAACAATCTGTTGGCTGGTGAATAACGAAACGAGAGAGATGCGAAATGTGTCGGTATTTTTCTAATTTCAGTTATTGATCCCGTAATTTCTTGAAGGGACTCAGTAAAATCACGGAACATCAGTCAGGATAGCTAATTTTCACTACAGATGAATATAGGTCCTGTCTGCTTAGTAACAAATATGCATTGTTATTCAAAATATTTCGTTTTTTGACTTGCTATAAGTCTGCCTGCAGCGTCAGTAATCCATAATTCAATTCATTGCCACTGAAATGTAGAACCGGCATCAAATATTTGATATGCCAACCTTTGTTGAAATGCTGTCTGCGAATTCCGTAAACGAACAACCTCTGGCTGGCAACTGAGTTCACAGACCTCTGATCATGCACATCTCGTTTCATTATGCCTCCCGTCATATTCCCTTTGTAAACTATATGAACTATTAAAATTCAATAAATAATTGAATTTGAGTACCAAAAGAGCTAGGCTGTCTGCTTTAGCGGTGAACCACACCCAATTTTCTGTGGAATAAAATATTCCAACCACTTATAGATCATACAGCACATAGTGTAGTTACCGTACTAGTGTTTATCGTACAGTGTACTAAATAAGAGTTGATAACCAGTAAATTCCTGAATATGAGACCATTAGACTGCATTAAATATTTCGTGAAGATTAAATTATTTTATAAAAATAGTCTGCTATATTAAAAGAGCGAATGATTGGACAACCCATCCCCCCCCCCCCGCCTTTCTTTGTTCATTCTGATTTTTGTTACAACCTGCCACATTGTCTCGTTGTTCAACCATAAATCCCATATCAAATACTCTGGGATTCATTGTATAATTTATACCCACCAATGTACAGATTTTCAAATGGTCTCTAAATTCATCTAGTTAATTGTCTGAAACTGTGTGCGTGTCTGTGATGGTTTCTCACTCATCTTACACTGCTCCTGTACTTCATTCAGTGAGTCTGTTCAATGTCTCTTCCAGCCCATTCAGGGCCCAAGCTTTACATTCAATTCCGTAAACATTTTTCACATGCACTAGGACTCATTAGACGGGCGATCAGTCCGTTGCAAGGCCGCTGCCTACACAAAGGACAACACAAATAAAGAATGAACGCATACACACAGATATCAGTGCCTTGAGTGAGATTCGAACCCGCGATCCCGGCTTCCGAGCGAGCGAAAACAGTGCATGCCTTAGACCGCTCGGCTACCGTGACCGGCAGTGTATAAGAATAACATGTTAGAATTCAGTTCGTACCTTACAGGAAAGAGGTCTGAACCCAAGATCCCGCCTTCGGAGCGAGCGAAGACGGTGCATGCCTTAGACCAGTCTTCCGCAACCGTGTGCCATCACAAGGTGAAAGGTGTGACGCGAACTTTTACCTACTGTAAGAAATTAATTGTAGAATTTTATTCGTTTTATTTTATCCCAGTTTCCCTGTTTCATATGCTTGCATTTTATTCTCAGTCACTGTACTGATTAAATAAGATGATGCTTGAAGAAAGTCGTCTTCTGGGTTTAGGCACCGTGTAATCTTCGTTTTGGCCGACGTTTCGGAGGAACGTAGCGCCTCCATCTTCAGAGCAGTTGAATAGCTGCGGAGAGCAGTAGCTGTGGGGATAGGATGTGGAAGGTGCTGCTTATATACGAAGTAGGCAGGGGGGGTGGTTAGGGAGAACGGACCAATGGGAGCAGTGGAGAGCGATTAAGGCCATATATGGTGTGTGTCTAAGGGAGAGGGGGAACTGCCAGTGAGTACAGGAAACTTAAGGTCAATAGCACTAGGAAGTGCGGTAGTCAAAAACCGGTAGGTTGAGGACAGGCTATTGACGTCAATGACATGACGAAGTACTGGTGTGGCTAGTTGGATTCTCTTGAGGGAAAGGATGTTTC
>NW_019725001.1:288-1074 GCF_002891405.2 Cryptotermes secundus | reverse complement strand
CCGCTTCTATGACAGGCCGTGTTAAAGGATTTGTAGCTAAAGTACGCAAAGTAAATCCTAACAGACGGAGCCATTTCTATGACAGGCCGTGTTAAAGGATTTGTAGCTAAAGTACGCAAAGTAAATCCTAACAGACGGAGCCATTTCTATGACAGGCCGTGTTAAAGGATTTGTAGCTAAAGTACGCAAAGTAAATCCTAACATACGCTGCGATCATTGTCTCATTCACCGCGAAGCCATTGTTGCTAAGTCTTTGCCATCTTCTCTGAAAGTTGTGCTCTACGAAGTAGTTAAAGTCGTGAACCTCATCAAATCGCGGCCCCTAAATTCGCGGTTTTTTTGCTTTCATTTTGTGTCAGGCAATGGAATCAGAACACACTACACTCCTACTACATACGGAAGTGGCGAATATTTTAACTTAATGAGGAGGTACGTGCATTTTTGACTGTTGAGGGGTATGGGTACGCGGATTTATTTGCAGATGATGAATGGGTATGTAAGTTGGCATATCTTTTCGATATTTTCATACACTTGAATGAGCTGAACAGAAAGATGCAAAGTAGGAATGAAAAAATTGTAACTAATATGGATAAGATACAAGGATTTGTAAATAAGCTGAATTTGTGGATACAGAGAATTACAGATGAGATGTTCCCGACTGTATGGCCACTTGCTGACGGCAATAAAGTGGTGATGGACACAATTAAACAACATTTAGAAATGCTGCAGCAGAAATTCAATAAGTATTTTGGAGAGAGTGTACAAGATTTGGACTGGTGATGCATT
>NW_019725001.1:0-233 GCF_002891405.2 Cryptotermes secundus | reverse complement strand
AGCAGACAGAACACTGAAACTAAAACTTCTCGAAGTGCCTTTGGATACGTTTTGCTTGGAAATAAGGAGTGAATACCCGGCTATCTCCGAGATGGCAGTTAATGTGTTATTGCCATTTTCAACTACATATTTGTGTGAACTGCGCTTCTCGACGTTAACTGAAATTAAGACATCGAAGAGGGAGCGGTTCAAATCCATCGACGAAGAAATGAGACTTGCGTTGTCAACGATTC
>NW_019725000.1:1519-1659 GCF_002891405.2 Cryptotermes secundus | reverse complement strand
ACTATCCATCTAGCAACGCAAAGCTGGCAAGCTAGAAACTCAAATGTAGTAAGCTATCAACGCAAAGATGTAAAGCTAGCAACGCAAAGCTAGAAAGTAGCAATGCAAAGCTGGCAAGCTAGCTACGCAAATCTAGCAAG
>NW_019725000.1:0-1371 GCF_002891405.2 Cryptotermes secundus | reverse complement strand
AGCTAGCAACGCAAAGCAGGAAAGCTAGCAACGCAAGGCTGGGAGGCTAGAATTGCAGAGCTGGCAAGATAGCAACGCAAAGCTATCGTGCAAGCAAAGCAAAGTTTGCAAGCTAGCAAGGCAAATATAGCAAGCGAGCAACGCAAAGATAGCAAGCTAACAAGGAAAATCTAACCAGATAATACTCAAAATTATCAAGCTAGCAACGCAAAGCAAGGAAGATAGCAACGCAATGCTACGAAGCTAGGAACGCCAAGCTAGCAAGCTAGCAAAGAAAAGCTGGTAAGCTAGCAACGCAAAGCTAGCAATCTAGCAACGCAAGGCTACAAAGCTAGCAACGCAAAGCTAGCAATCTAGCCACCAAAATCTAGCAAGCTAACAACGAAAAGCTAGCAAGCAGGAAACGTAAAAGCAAGCAAGCAACGCAAAGCTAGGAAGCTAGTAATCAAAGCTAGCATGCAAGCAAAGCAAAGCCAGCAAGATAGCAAAGCAAAGCTAGGAAGCTAGCCGCGCAAATCTAGCAAGCTACGAACCCAAAGCCATCAAGCTAACAACACAAAGTTGCAATCTATCAACGATAAGCTGGCAAGATAGCAGCGCATATCTAGCAAGCAAGCAAGCTAGCAACGCAAAGCTTGCAAGCTAGCAATGCGAATCTAGCAAGGTAGCAAAGCAAACCTATTCAGCTGGCAACGCAAACTAGCAAGACAGCAACGCGAATCTACCAAGCTAGCAACGCAAAGCTAGCATGCTAGCAAAGCAAAGCTAGCAAGCTAGCATCGCAAAGCTAGCAAGCAAGAAACGCAAAGCAAGCAAGCAAGCAACGCAAAGCTAGCATGCTATCAACGCAAAGCTAGCAAGCTAGCAACCCTAAGTTAGCAAGCTAGCAACGGAAAGCTAGCAATGTAGCTACGCAAAGCTGGCAAGCTAGCAACGCAAACAGGCAAGATAGCAACCCAAAGCTGACAAGCTAGTAACGCATATCTAGCAAGCTAGCAACGGAATGCTAGATAGCTAGCAACGCAAAGCTAGCAAGCTAGCAACGCAAACTACCCAGCTAGCAACGCAAAGTTAGCATGCTATCAACCTTATTGTAGCAAGCTAGCAACGCAAAACTAGCAAGATAGCAACGCAAAGCTAGCAATTTAGCAACACACACCTAGCAATCTAGCTACGCAAAGCTGGCTAGATAGCAACTCATATCTAGTAAGCTATCAACGCAAAGATAACAAGCTAGCAACGCAAAGCTAGAAAGTAGCAATGCATAGATAGAAATCTAAAAATTCAAAGCTGGCAATCTAGAAAGGAAACAGGCCAGATAGCAACTGACGCTGATCATTCTGAGCCCTTATTTATTTAGACGATTATTGA
>NW_019724999.1:0-1875 GCF_002891405.2 Cryptotermes secundus | reverse complement strand
ATTTTTGCGTTGTAAGCTTTCCGGTTATTCTTTCCTAGTTTGCCAGCTTTGCATTGCTAGCTTGCCTGTTTGCGTTGCTAGCTTGCCAGCTTTGCGTTGATAGCTTGCCAGCTTTGCGTTTTCTAAATTTATAGCACTCCGTTTCTTGCTTGCTAGCTTGTTAGCTTTGAGTTGCTTGCTTCTTAGCTTTGCGTTGCTTGCTTGCTTTGCGTTTTTTGCTTGCTACATTTTCGTTGAAAGTTTGCTAGCTTTACGTTTGTAACTTGCTAGATTTGCGTTGCTAGCTTGCTATCTTTTCGTTGCAAGCTTCCTTGCTTTACGTTGCTAGCTTGCTAGCTTCCCATTTCTAGCATGCTAGGTATGCGTACCTAACTTGAAAGCTTTGGGTTGCTAGCTTGACACATATCTTTGCTAGCTTGCCAGCATTGCGTTGCTAGCTTGCTAGTTTAGTGTTGCTAGCTTGGTGGCTTTGCTTTTCTAGCTTGTTAGCTTCGCGTTTCTATCTTTCTTGCTTTGCGTTGCTAGATTGCCAGCTTTGCGTTGCTTGCTTGCTAGCTTTGCGATGCTAGCTTGCTCTCTTTGCGTTGCTATCTTGGTAGCTTTGCTTTCACAACTTCCTAGGTTTGCGTTGCAAGCTTCCTAGTTTACGTTACTAGCTTGCTAGCTTTGAGTTGCTACCTTACTAGCTTTGCGTGGATAGCTTACTATCTATGCGTTGCTAGCTTGCTAGCTTTGTGTTGCTTGCTTGCTTGCTTTTCGTTTCTTGCTTGCTAGCTTTGCGTTGTTAGCTTGCTAGATGTGCGTGGTTGGCTTGCTAGTTTCGCGTTGCTATCTAGCTAGCTTTACGTTGCTAGCTTGGTAGATTTGATTTGCTAGCTTGCTAGCTTTGCTTTGCAAGTTTGATACGTTTGTTTGCTACATTGCTAGATGGGCGCTCCTAGCTTGCTAGCTAAGCGTTGCTATCTAGCTAGTTTTGCGTTGCTAGCTTGGTAGCTATGCGTTGCTTGCTTGGTAATTTTGCGTTGCGAGCTTGCTAGCTTTGCTTTGCAAGTTTGATACGTTTGTTTGCTACATTGCTAGATGGGCGCTCCTAGCTTGCTAGCTAAGCGTTGCTATCTAGCTAGTTTTGCGTTGCTAGCTTGGTAGCTATGCGTTGCTTGCTTGGTAATTTTGCGTTGCGAGCTTGCTAGCTTTGCTTTCTCTCTTACTTGCTTTGTGTTGCTAGCATGCTATCTTTGCATTAAGCTTCCTAGCTTTGCCTTTCTAACTTACTAGCTTCCCGTTGCTAACTTGCTAGGTATGCGTTGCAACCTTGCCAGCGTTGCGTTGCTAGCTTGCCACTTTTCGTTGCTAGTTTGCCAGCATTGCGTTGCTGGCTTGCCATCTTTGCGTTGTTATATTGCAAGCTTTGCGTTGCTTGCTTGCTAGGGTAGCGTTGCTAGCTTGGTAGCTTTGCGTTGCTAGCTTGCTTGATTTGCGTGGCTAGGTTGCTTGCTTTGCGTTGCTAGCATGCTAGCTTTGCGTTTCTTGCTTCCTTTGAGTTTCGAGCTTACTAGCTTTGCGATGCTTGTTGCTAGCTTTGCGTTTCTAGCTTCCTAGCTTTCCGTTGCTATCTTGCTAGCATTGCTTTGTTAATTTGCTAGCTGTGTTTTGCTACTTTGCTACCTTAAAATTGAAAGCTTGTTAGTTTTGAGTTGCTAGCTTACTAGATTGCTAGGTTTGCGTTGCTAGCTTGCTAGCTATGCGTTCTAGCATGCTAGCTTTGCGTTGGTATCTTGATAGCCTTACGTTGCTAGCTTGCCACCCGTGCGTTGCTAGCTTGCCCGCTGAGCGTTGCTAGCTTGCCAGTTTTGCGTTGCTTGCTTGCTAGCTTTG
>NW_019724998.1:0-613 GCF_002891405.2 Cryptotermes secundus | reverse complement strand
TAGCTTGCTATCATTACGTTGGTTGTTTATATACTTTGCGTTTCTCTTTTGCTAGCCTTGCGTTCCTAGCTTGCTAGATTTGCGTGGCCAGCTTGCTAGGTTTGCGTTGCTACCTTGCTAGCTTGTCGTTGATATCTTGCTAGATTTCTTTTCTAGCTTGCTAGATTGCTAGATATGTATTGATAACTTGACAGCTTTCCGTTGCTATCTTGCTAGCTTGGCGTTGCAATCTTGGTTGCTCTGCGTTGCTAGCTTGCTAGCTTTGCGTTGCTAGCTAGCTAGGTTTGCGTTGCAATCTTGGTAGATATGCGTTGCTATCTTGCTAGATTTGAGTGGTTAACTTGCAAGCATTACGTTACTAGCTTGCTATATTTGTTTCCTNCTAACTTGCTAGATTTGCGTTGTTAGCTTGCTACGTTTACGTTTCTAGCTTCCTAGCTTTGCGTTGCTAGTTTGCTAAATTTGCGTTGCTAGCTTGCTAGCTTGCTTGCTTTGCGTTGCTAGCTTGCTAGCATTGCGTTGCTAGATTTCTAGCTTTGTGTTCCTTGTATGTTTTCTTGCTTTGCGTTTATTGCATGCTACCTTTCGATGCTAGCTTGCTAGGTTTTTCTTT
>NW_019724997.1:0-1993 GCF_002891405.2 Cryptotermes secundus | reverse complement strand
GATTTGGGTTGCTATTTTGCCAGCTTTGCTTTCCTAACTTGCTAGTTATTTGCTAGCTTGCTATCTTTCCGTTGTTGCCCGCTAGAATTACGTTGCTAGTTTAATAGCTTGCTAGATTTGCGTTGCTAGCTTGCTAGCTTTGCATTGCTAGCTTGCTTGCTTTGCGATGTTTCCTTGCTAGATTTGCATTGCTAGATTGCTACCTTTGCGTTGGTAGGTTGCTAGCTTGCTAGATTTGAGTTGCTAGCTTGCTAGCTTTGCGTTCCTAGATTGCTAGATTTGCGTAGCTAACTTGCTAGCTTTGCGTTGCTAGCTTATTAGCTTTTCGTTGCAAGCTTGCTATCTTTGCGAAGCAAGCATGCTAACTTTGCGTACCACGCTTGCTAGCTTTGGGTTGTTAGCTTGTTAGCTTTTCGTTGCTAGCTTGCTAGCTTTGCGTTGCTTGCTGGCTTGCTTGATTTGCGTTGCTTGCTTCCATGCTTGCTTTGCGTATATTGCTGGTTATGTTTGCGTTCCTAGCTTGCTAGATTTGCGTTTCTTACTTGCAAATTACTAGATTTGCGTTTCTAGCTTGCAAGCTTTGTGTTGCTAGCTTGCTAGCTTTGCGTTGCTAGCTTGCTAGCTTTGCGTTGCTACCTTGCTAGCTTTGCGTTTCTACCTTGGTAGCTTCGCGTTGCTAGTTAACTAGTTTTCTATGCTATCTTTCCGTTGCTAACTTGCTAGCATTGCGTTGTTTGTTTGCTTTCTTGCTTGTTTGCTTACTAGCTTTGCGTTGCTTTCTTGATTGCTGGCTTTTGGTTCCTTGTTTGCTTGCTGGCTTTGTGTTTCTTGCTTGCTAGCTTTGCGTTGCTAACTTGCTATTTTTACGTTGTTAACTTGCTATTTTTCGGTTGCTATCATGCTAGATTTGCATTGCTACCTTGCTAGCTTTGCGTTGGTATCTTGCTAGCTTTGCTTTGCTAGATTGCTAACTTTTCTTGGTGGCTTGCTAGCTTTGCTTTGCTAGCTTTGCTAGGTTTGTGTTCCAAGCTTGCAAGATTTTCGTTGCTAGCTTGCTAGCATTCCGTTGTTGCCCGCTAGATTTTGCGTAGCTAGTTTGATAGCTTGCTAGATTTGCTTGCTTTGCATTTCTAGCTTGCGAGCTTTGCGTTGTTAACTTGCTAGCTTTGCGTTGCTAGCTTGCTAGCTTTGCATTGCTAGATTCCTAGCTTTACGTTGCTAGTTTGCTATCTTTGCGTTGCTAGCTTGATAGATTTCCATTGCTATTTGCTAGCTTTGGGTTTCTATCTTGCTAGCTTTGCATTCCTTTCTTGCTTGCTTTGCGTTGCTTGCTTGCTTGATTTAAGTTTATTGCTTTTTAGTTTTGCGTTTCTAGCTTGCTAGCTTTGCTTTGCTAGCTTTCTAACTATGCTTTGCTAGCTTGCTAGCGTTCCGTTGTTGGCTTGCTAGCTTAGCGTTTCTAGCTTGCTAGATTTGCTTTGCTAGCTTGCTAGCTTTGCGTTTATAGCTTGCTATCTTTGCGTTGCTATCTTTCTATCTTTACGTTGCTAGCTTGCTATATTGCGTTCCTAGTTTGAGAGATTGCGTTGCTAGCTTGCCAGCTTTGCGTTTCTACCTTGCAGCTTTGCGTTGCTAACTTGCTAGCATTGCGTTGCTAAATTGCTTTTCGTTGCTAGCCTGCTTAGAGTTGCTTTCTTGACTTCTTCCATGCATGCTTGCTTTGCGTTCCTTGCTTGCTTTACTTGCTTTGTGTTTCTTGCTTGCTTGGTTGCTTTGCGTTCCATTCTTGCTTTGAGTGGCTTGCTTGCTTGCTTGCTTTGCGTTGCTTGCTTGTTGGCTTGCTTTGCTTCGTTTGCTTTCATGCTTGCTTTGCGTTGCTTGCTTTCTTCGCTTTGCTTGATAGATTTTTTTGCGGTTTTTGCTTGCTTGCTTGCTTTGCGTTGCTTGTTTGCATTGTGTTGGTAGCTTGTTTGCTATTTTGCTTTGCTTTCTT
>NW_019724996.1:0-1582 GCF_002891405.2 Cryptotermes secundus | reverse complement strand
GTGGGTTGTAAGGCCATGTAGTTAGAAAAAAGCCCATTGACATTTAGGAGGAACATGGATTTCTGCCAAACAACACAGCATTACGACCCAGAACATCCCACTCTTCATACTTCAAATCCATCCAGCCATCCAGAAATATTAATTATATTAAAATGGACTTTAATAAATATGGTTAGGGAAAGTGGAATAAATTCATGTGTCTCAAGACAGGCACCAGTGAGATGCCATTGGCAGTGAACCTTCAGGTTTCATGAAAGGTGGTGAATTTGTTGAGTAGCTAAACGAATATTTCTTTTTCTCAAGAAGGATTCTTCTCCAAGGGGTTCATTGCCATTTGAAAGCAGGATAGCTCAATCATTAAAATGATCTGTTATAGGCTAAAAACTGGGATTCAGTCTCCAGCAGGGCCAGAGAGTCTTCTTCTGGCCACAATACAGCCATCTCAACTGCCTCATCGATTCTACATATAACATTGCATTCTACCCTGGCTGTTTAACCATTATGTTTTTCATGCATTACCTTGATTTCTGTCCATTTCCAGCAGATGTTAACAGGTACTGATGGACTTCCTCATTCCTCTGCCCTGTGGAACCAAGCTTCAAAATGATCTTGACCTTGGTGTTCCAGTAGTTGATGCCGAAGCACATGATGGCCCCATGCTTGTAGCTGACTGCCTCCCCAAACAGCCAAGTTGTGTAATGGTGTGTACAATGGCAGAACATATGAATATGGCAGTTGGTGTTGTAGCTTTGCTTCACATCAAAAACAACTCTCCCAAGCAGGGCCTTATGTACCAGCAAGACCCAATAGTCCTGTATCAAAGCAACATTATGTCATGTTAGTGTGTCTGGGATGAACTGCTGCCCTTTGACTACTTGGATGTTATATCATAATTTATATAGACTTAGCAGTCATTCATACCCACAATTACCAAATGAAGTAAGCAGTTAGCTTCACAGCTGTCAGAGCGATGTTGGGATATGGCAATAGAGTTTCGTGTAGAAACATATTTAAAGAGTCAAATAGTTTATCATTTGAATCACAATATATATTTTTGTTGTTAGTATCTGTATTGCAAAATAAAGTTCTTTTACCATCAAACATTGATTCTCATAATATTGATACTAGACAAAGACAAAATTTTTTAAGAAAGCAGACTTCTGCGATTTGGCACAGTGTGTATGTGGTGTTAACCCCACATATACATGGTGCCAAATCCCAGAAGACTGCTTTCTTCATAGTCACTGTAATGCCGCTAAGGTTACGTACATGTAGATATAGTTTTTTGGAAAAAAATTGGAATAATAGTAGCTAGAATGTAAGATTAAGAAACAGCCATGATGAAACAATCCCGGAAGCTTAGATCTACAATGAATTGTAACAGGGAATGCCTGAGTCATTACAATGCTAACCCGGCAGTGAAATAGCGCTGACATAGAGGGACGAGCTATATGAAGTGGGTCATAAACACTATGGCAGGAGGAAAACGCTGAGTCGGAGGATGCGGTAGACCCGAAAGGGTCAACCCCTTCTCGACGGGCAACCAATGAGGGGGGCCAAAATCACGTCAGAATGGGCAGGC
>NW_019724995.1:222-740 GCF_002891405.2 Cryptotermes secundus | reverse complement strand
GTTAGATTTGCGTTGCTTGCTTGCAGCTTAGCGTTGCTAGCTTGCTAGGATTGCGTTTCTAGTTTGCCAGGTTTGCGTTGCTAGCTTGCTAGCTTTGCGTTGCTAGCTTGCTAGCTTTGCGTTGCTTGTTTCATGTTTGCTTTTGGTTTGTTGCTTGCAAGCTTTCTTTGCTAGCTTGCTAGGTTTGCGTCGCTAGACTGCTGGCTTTGCGGTGCTAGCTTGCTAGCATTGCGTTGCTACCTTGGTAGCTTGGCGTTGCTAACTTACTAGCATTGAGTTACTAGCTTGATAAATTGCTAGTTTTGCGTTGCAAATTTGCAAGATTTGGGTTACTATCTTGCTAGATTTGGGTTGCAAGCTTGCTAGATTTGCGTTGCTAGCTTGCTAGCTTTGCGTTGCTAGATTGTTAGATTTTCGTTGCTAGCTTGCTAGTTTTGCGTTGCTAGCTTGCTAGTTTTGCGTTGCTACTTTGTTAGCTTTGCGTTCCTAGCTTGGTAGCTTTGCGTTGCCAGCTTGCT
>NW_019724995.1:0-144 GCF_002891405.2 Cryptotermes secundus | reverse complement strand
CTAGCTCTGCGTTGCTAGTTTGCTAGCTTTGCGTTGCTAGCTTGCTATCTTTGTGTTGCTAGATTGGTAGCCTTGCGTTGCTATCTTGTTAGTTTTGCTTTGCCAGCTTGATAGGTTTGCGATTCTACCTTTCTTACTTGGCGT
>NW_019724994.1:0-443 GCF_002891405.2 Cryptotermes secundus | reverse complement strand
TTTTTCTTAGGTTTGTCTGTTGATGCTTTCATTTACATCTCGATAAAGTTCGCTCACTAGTTTCCCTATTTCGCCTGGAGGTTTACATTTATTTCCCCTTGGCCCCAGTGGGCCTAGGCCTACCTCCGTGAACTTCTCCGTGAACTTCGGTTTTTCTAGATCTTACACGTTCGGTAGGACTCCTTGGGCGGGTGATCAGCTCATCGCAAGGCCTCTACCTGTACACAAACACAGAAAAACACTCACACAGAAACTAAACATCCATGCCCCAAGTGGGATTCGAACCCACGATGCCGGTTTCTAAGCGAGCGAAGACAGTACATGCCTTAGACCACTGGGCTACCGTGACCGGCGGAGGATTACATTACGAGTCAGTTTTTTCCATCTATATAGGTCTTGTATCAGAATAAGGAAGTGGGTGATTATTACATGCCGACACGAAC
>NW_019724993.1:0-615 GCF_002891405.2 Cryptotermes secundus | reverse complement strand
GCAACGCATATCTAACGAATCTAGCAAGCTAGCAACGCAATGCTAAATTGCTAGCAACGCAAAGCTAGCAAGCTAGCAACGCCAACCTTGCAATGTAGCAACGCCAACGTATCAAGCTGGGAACGCAAACTAGCAAGTTAGCAACGCATGGCTGCCAATCTATAATCTCAAAGCTAGCAAGATATCAACGCCAAGCTAGCAAAGTAGCAAAACAAACCTATCAAGCTCTCGAAACCCAAAGTAGGCAAGATAGCATCATACAGCTCGCAAGCTAGCAACGCAATGCTGGCAAGCTAGCAACGCAAAACTAGCAAGCTAGCAACGCATATCTAAGAAGATAGCAAGCTAGAAACACAAAGCTAGCAAGTTAGCAACTCAAATCTAGCAAGATAGTAAACAAGCAACGCAAAGCTAGCAACGCAAATCTAGGAAGTTAGAAACGCAATGTTAACAAGCTAGCAAAGCAAAGGTAGCAAGCTAGCAACGCTAAGCTAGCAACGCAAAGCTAGCAAGCAACCAAAGCAAAACTAGGAAACAAGCAACACAAAGCTGGCAAGCTAGAAACGAAATGCTGGAAAGCTTGCAACGCAGGGCGGGCAAGCTAGAAACGCACAG
>NW_019724992.1:0-444 GCF_002891405.2 Cryptotermes secundus | reverse complement strand
CTAACAAACGTCATTGTTATCATTTATTACTACTGAAACTGTTTATGGGTCATGGATAATTAAAAAATGTTTGAAAGCAGAACATGCTTTCAGTAATATGATTTATGAGAGAATTAGATGGTAAAGCCTTTACTATGAGGAGTATAGTAACCATTGCACACATTTTTTTATAGAGGTCAAGTGATATGTGTTATTTCCCAATGTGAAGAATTATGGTAATCCATCATGTAAGGAAGGAAGAACACTAATTTCACATTTTTCTGTTGTTCATTCAGGAGGGTGCTGCAGTGACTACCTGGCAATGGCTGCATCTGTAGAAGAGGTTGACAAACTCTTTGAGAGTTTAAATGGTGGAAAGCACTGTGTTGCCCACTAAGCGATTACAGTCTGCAATATAGAACTTCAGAATGAAACGCTGAGAAGCAGGATCAATATCAGGATTCA
>NW_019724991.1:0-818 GCF_002891405.2 Cryptotermes secundus | reverse complement strand
TGTTGTGTATTTCTTGTTACCTCATGTATGATAATATGCCTCGTCTCTATTGTATTAGTCATTTCTATAGTATTTGGTGAAGGGCGCAACTGAAGCTCCTCATTATGCGTCTCAGGTCTCTCCATAATATCTAGCACCTGCCTTTAAAACCCTCTCAGTCTCTATACAGCCCTTTGTTGGACCTTGGCCGCTTTTCAGCTTCTTGATCTTTTATATAGTCTGTAGGACTCCCTGGATGGGGATCAACCCATCGCAAGGCCGCTACGTGCACACAAATGGGAGTACAAACAGAGTAAACGTACATGTACACAGACATGCATGACTTGACTGGGATTAGAACCCACGATCCCATCGTTCGAGCGAGCGAAGACAGTTCATGCCTTAGACCAGTGGTTCTCAATCTTTATGAGACAGCGGCCCAGTAAGTTCTTTTTTTATTAGACGTTGGCCCAGTCCCAACAAATTTACTCGTAAATACCTTTCCAGTTTTGTTAAAGTTCATGCATTAAGCTAACGTAATATTAGTAATTAATTATAGCATAATCATAAAGAGTATTAGTACAATTATGTATACCGTGTGGTATGTTGACAAACATGAAATTACATTTAAATTAGTTATCAGTCACTGGGCTAATGAAATCTTGTAACATTTGGTAGTTTCCTCAGACCAACATCATTAAATTAATTTGTGCCAATTTTCATTGACATATCCCATGCTGATCACCAAAAACTTATGATATTCAGCGAAAAATTGATTATTACATTATTAAATCGATTTTAATGATGTTGGTTTGAAAAAAACGGCAGTGAGAAAAATA
>NW_019724990.1:0-741 GCF_002891405.2 Cryptotermes secundus | reverse complement strand
ACGACCTAGCGTCACCCCACCCCCAATGGGTGAACTTTGGAGGGGAGGATGTAACGCCGTGTCTGCGTTACATCACCGGGCGTCCCCCCAACCCCTATCTTAGAACCTACCACCTTCCAAGGTTTCACTTCCTGGTTCCCGTCGGCTGAGGTCCAACGCGAGTGATCCATTCTGTTGTGGGAGCTTGAACACTTCAGTCGATTCACTTTTTGTGGTCTGTACGATTGTGATTGGTTGATTGTCGGAGGCCCATTACCTCCAGGGACTTGCATTGCATTCGCATTTATTATTTAATATATATATATATATTATCATTTGATATATGTGTTATAGTGTCTTTGAGTTGGTACGTTCTAACCAAAAACCAAATTTTAGTCTTCAAGACCTTTTCACGTTTCATCTGTCGGATGAACTTGTATCTAACAACCAAGAAAATCATGAACACAAATGTTGCGAATCGCATGAGAAAATTGTACTGTATTGTATTGTATTTCATTGTATTGTTCTCCGATGTCTTAGGTGACAGTTTTCTCGACATTTCGGCAACGTTCCCGCACGGAGTGCAGCGCAGAACTGACACTCACGCCTGTAACTACGCCGGGTTCAGGCGAAAAAATCAAACGCGGTTTGTTAATAGGCACGCTTGGCTGAAAGAAACGTGGCGACAGGCAGGCGTGGGTTCACGCCTTCGCATTTACGGCTGTTTTGTTTACACGAGCCGTGACCACGGCCGAACTACTT
>NW_019724989.1:0-902 GCF_002891405.2 Cryptotermes secundus | reverse complement strand
TTGGTTGTGGCGATTCAGTTAATTGGCAGTTCAGGTAATCAGGATCCTTATAATCGGTTCTGTACTGTAGCTTTTGTTGAGGTAAATCTGATTAAAACAGAAGAAACACGGTGACCATGAATATTTGCAGAAATGGTAATTTTACATATTTTGATATTTAGTTTGTTTTGGAAATAAGACAAGAAAATAAAGGTTTGAAGGAAACCATGTGAAATTAGTAAACAGCTGTTACAAGCATAACTGGGGTTTTGGACTTTTTCCATCTTCCGGAATTCTTTTCTCACCTGAAGACTGAAACAGATCCAGTTTCCGAAACATCATGTCCTCTATTACCTAAAATTCTGGACGATGGAAAAAGTCCAAAACCCCATTAATTCTGTGTGTCATCCACCATGTTCAGAACCCTTTAGAATCCAGCTGTTACAAGAATCATCACTTGGCTTAAATACTTAAAATATGAAATCCAATAAATAGTCAGTAAATATATGATGTCATTGGTGAAGGTGAATATTAAAGTTGATAACAATTTTTTTGAGTGTGCGTAAATATCTTTAAAATATAACATTCCATTCTTGGCCGAAGACACAGATGGCATTAACATGTTAGTAACATGGCAGTCCATTATAGTGGGATCCTGATGCATGATATATTGCATTTTATTGTGTACTTTTGATTAAATTAGCTCTTAAATGTACAAGTAACCATGGATCTGTGGGAGACTTGAAATGAAAGAAATTGCATATAAAATATTGTAATATAATGATGAGAACTTTAACGTGAGATTTCTTACTGATTTCTAGGACCAGATCTGCTGTACCATATTTTAGCTGTAAGTGTTGCTGCCTCAGTAGAAGACGTCATTCAGAGTAATATTGCAGGCTTTGTTTGTGTGTAAGTATTAA
>NW_019724988.1:0-799 GCF_002891405.2 Cryptotermes secundus | reverse complement strand
CAACGCAAACCTAGCAAGCTAGTAACGCAAAGCTTGCAAGCTAGCAACGCAAAGATAGCAAGTTAGCAAAACCCAAATCTTGCAAACTAGCATGCTAACAACTCAAAGCTAGCAAGCTAGCAACGCCAAGCTAGCAAGGTATTATCGCCAAGCTATCAAGGTAGCAACGCAAATCTAGCAAACTATCAACGCAAAGCTAGCAAGCTAGCAACGCAAAGCTAGCAAGCCAGCAACGCAAAGCCAGCAAGCTAGCAAATAAAGCTAGCAAGCAATAACTCAAAGCAAGTAAGCAAACCAAAGCTAGCAAGCTAGCAACGCAAACTAGAGAGCTAGCAACGAAAGTTTGGAAACAATTAACGCAAAGCAAGCAAGCAAGATAACAAAACTAGCAAGCTAGCAACGCAAAGCTAGATAGCTATCAACGCAAAGCTAGCAAGCTAGCAACGGAAAGCTAGCAAGCTAGCAACGCAAAATTAGCAAGCAAGCCCCTCAAATCTAGCAAGCTAGCAACGCAAATCTGGTACAACCGCACACGGCCGTCACTTATTACAACCGCTGTTCACCACTTCTCGTGACCTTTGCCTATTTATCTTAATGTTTATTTATTTGTTTTCCCGCTTCCGTAGAACACTTTTGACTCTTCTCAGGCTTGTGCCACGGTAATGACTGGGGCAACGCGGAGACTACACATTTAAAACTAGTCCACTGATACAAATAAATATTCTATTTCTGCTTATTCACAATATTGTTTATATCAGAATCAAACTATAACTTTATCGGCGAGTAGGGAGTAATGTGC
>NW_019724987.1:0-459 GCF_002891405.2 Cryptotermes secundus | reverse complement strand
AATCTGTAAGGTGTATAGTACCCAATTAAATGAATAAAACAGGGCACCGTGNGGAATCAATGTTTATTCAGATATGTGTGCCAGGGTCTAGGAGGGCGCCTTAGATGATGGAATCTTAAGACCCCTTGTCTTTCCTAGCAGACTAGCAGGTGCAGTGCACCGTCTTTTTGTTTCTGAGTGATCTACCCGTTACTCCTGTAACATGTGGCTCTTCACAACGATCAGATATGTCATTCATTCTTGATAGGGCACCACTTCATTTTTTCTACATTGTCAGACACCAACACAGACAGACTTTCCTTGAAGAGCGGTAACATGCGGAGGTCCTGAATATTGTCTTTCACGATTCTATGATCTCAGTTTTCTGTATTTTGGTTGGGGACACAGGAAGTGTTCTGTGTACTCAGTGTCGACCAGTGACGATCAGTGATTTCAAGGTATCACAGCAACGAGCACAGA
>NW_019724986.1:0-343 GCF_002891405.2 Cryptotermes secundus | reverse complement strand
TGTGTTAAAGGTCTTTGTTGCCCAGGTCACTTAAGGCATTCAGTTAGATTTTTTTGTTGTATGAACAGGATACATAGGATTTATGTTTCATTGAAGATGATTATTACAGACGAATGCTTTCTGAGGTTAGTATCAAGCGTTAGAACAATCACACTTTTGTGTAATGAATCCAGTTTCAGGAAGAAACATTGTTTGTAAAAATTATCCCCCTCCTCCTCTAATTGTTCCTCACCTATCATCTGGGGCTGGTACAATAGGCCAGGAGTGGCCACAGTACAAGTCCCACCCCACTAGCAATAAAAAAAAAGCCAGAAATAAACATTTCTAAACCATTCTGAAACCC
>NW_019724985.1:0-999 GCF_002891405.2 Cryptotermes secundus | reverse complement strand
CGCAAAATTCAAATTTCGGAAACTTTTGGATTGCCCCACTTAGATCGCCTGAGTTTTCTCTTCATTAATTTTTATGCTCCATCGATAACACCATCATTTCACTGCAGTGAGGCCACACTGTAACTTGCAGGGAACATAACGTTCATGCTTCTCCGTTGTGTAAATACAGATAATGTCTGAGAACAGGACAAGACAAGTTCCAGATGCTGTAATGCATCGTTTATATATAGACTGTACAATACAGGGTTTGGATGGAACCCTGAGAAATTCCTGCCACTACTTTTCTTCACACAGAATATTTGCTTCCTACAAACACTTTAAATTTTCTGTCAGTGAGGAAAGAAGCAATCAGCTTGACACTTTGCGGGCCGCGCACCCTTTAAAAGGTTTTTCACTTTTAAACATGGTGGGTCATTTGCGTGTTAACAGGTTTTTAGAACACAATAAGTTGCAACACACAATACATCGCTCTGGCGCCACCTACATTGCACGCAACCACCTGCAGATGCGTGATAAGACTCTGGAATATTTAGTTAGCAGTCAGTAACTTGACCTCGCTGTTTACTTAACCGACTATAAAGGAACATGCTTTGCCTTCTTCAAGCTGTGTATCAGCCAGTAGGTAGTGGAGAGAATGGATCAAGGACAAATTCTCCTCCGAAGATCTAGCTGACCTGGCTTGTGAGACGAGTATTAATGGTGATTCAGAGAGCGGCAGTGACAGGGGAGAACAAAGAATTGTGCACACAGACAGTAAAAGTGACAGTAGCTCCGATGATAATGCAGGAAATAACATTGCGAGGACAGCAAAAAATCTAAGCCCTGATTCAAAATTGAAATACAAAGCATTTCTGATGAATGTGGCAAAGGCCTGGGCTACAGTCCAGATGGTGGCGGCAGAACCAGGGTCACACAAAGACTTAGTACAACCGGGCCCATCAACTCCCACCACACAAAGGCCTCATGTGGACCCCCCAGGGCAACTCTCGAGTGATATGC
>NW_019724984.1:0-1712 GCF_002891405.2 Cryptotermes secundus | reverse complement strand
AATTAGAATATTACTATGAGAATCGAGGACACTGAGGAGGAGTTAACTACCCTCTGTCTTCAACAGCTGAATTAGCAAATTAAAAACTATAAATTGCTGAATTTCGAGAGACTTGGGATTCTGATCTAACACAGAATATTGAGTTGTCAGCCGGAGGCGCTATTCAATATGGGTCTGACGAGTGCTGGAAGTTGGCCGGCATCCTTCTATGACAAGTAAGTCTCTTTACTCATATCAGCCATGTTGTTTAATATTATTGTTGATAAGAGTGTTGAGTGATTTCAAGGTGCAAACTCCAGTGTGCCCGGCGAGCCCTAAGGGGAGGATACTAGAATCATGTAATTGCCTAGGATGTGAGTCAGGCAAGAAGGGTTTTATAGTGTATGTGTCAAGGTTATGGTTAGCGTGTAGTGATAAATATAATATGTGGGATTCAATACGTATAACCAAGGGTAGATTATGTTAAGAGTGAGACTTTACGAGGGATAGTGTAATCATATATAACGAGTAGTAAGAAATGTACAGGAAGAAGATTTATGTTAACGAGGGGGACTTATATATCCTCATTAGTCAAGTCGAAGAGAGAGAGAGAGAGACTCCAGTTTTACACCCCCAAAGGGGAAGTCCTAGTGTAGCGTGAAGTGAAGCCTATGTAGACCCGACTGAAAGTCGGCCTTGTTAATAATGTAAATACTGTAAATCATGTATATATAATAATGTAAATAGACAGAGTAGATAGATAGGATAGGACGTACCGGGATTGTGATTCACCCCCATAATCACCTTTCCACGATCCTACCCAAAGGGAGAGTTGCAACAGCAGCCGAATGCTTAAGGGGAGGTACTAGGAATGGACAGGGAGAGGCACCTGCCACACAGGCAACAGTTAGTAGCCTTGATACCAACGCCCCTTAAAATGTAATAATAATGTAATACGTCGCTACCTGTAGACTACATGAGGAGTTGTCAAGAGGGAGCTATGACTATATGTCAGGGAGTAGTTCCCACAATAGAGATGACAGACGATAGGTAGAGGCGGGTCAGACCTGACACGCCCACTCTACGCCAGTAATAAGAGGTGACAGCGCTGAAAGGGCCAGCCAACAGTGAACGCTCGACTACGCGCTACCGGCCCTCGGTACTTACATCACCTTTCTTAGGTCATATAATAGATGGTGGCAGCTTTATGAGAGAAGGAAACCCCGAACAGGAGAATCCTAGCTAAGGGTGAGCTAGGAGTATTGTGTTAACTCCTTACAGCATAAGCTGGGGTGGCAAGGAGAGGTACCTGCACACCCCCGTCGTCACGACGTTACAAGTGGTACCAGCGTCGCGACATTACAAGTGGAGGCGAGGAGGGATACCTCCACGCCCCCCTGCTCCGTGGCGTAACAATGATCATCATTTATGTGTAATCACATAAGTAAGAAGCTCTGCTAACGGGGCCACTGGAGATGGTAATATTATTCAATACACAGCGATGAGACACCATGGGCCCGCCCACAACCCCAGGGAATAGCCAATTAGAATATAACTTTGGAAATTGAGGACAACAAGGGGAGTTAACTTCCCTCTTTCGTCCACAGCCAATTCAGCAAGTTAAAAGATATAAATTACTGAATTTAGGAGACTTGTGATCTAATCTCAAACAGAATATTCAGTTGTCAGCATTCTTCTATGTCAAGTAAGTCACGTTTACTCATATAAGCCAT
>NW_019724983.1:0-276 GCF_002891405.2 Cryptotermes secundus | reverse complement strand
AACCCTAGGAAAAAAATATGACATGTCATGGAAATCCGGGCCCTAATGATGATGATCGCACATATCTGTGTTCCTTCTGAATAAAGAAGTCAGTGAACACATTTGAACTTCCCTTGCAGTCTGTGAGTCATGATTTCAGCTTCATGGATCTGAAAGAATCACATAAAAAAATACATAGCAGCATTACAATATCATACTTACCAATCTGCCTATATTGATCCACCATAAACCCATATAATTGTGGGAATTCAGATTGGTTTGTTTAGGCTCTCTGAT
>NW_019724982.1:0-680 GCF_002891405.2 Cryptotermes secundus | reverse complement strand
CCTATTACGAGTATTTTTGATGGTTTCTGTTTGTCCAGTCTCTGGTAGCTCTCTTGGCATCTTGTACTCAGATGCCACAAGCTGGTTTAGGTCCTGTAAGTGGACATTTGAACCCCAGTGGTGCCTGTACAACCATTAACTCCTGTATTGTTTATTGCCTTCAGGTGCAGCTGACAAAGGACAAGTTAGATGCAGCTCGTTTGGAAGAACTGACAGATAATGAGGAAACAATAGCTGAGTTGAAGAGAAGGCACGAGCGAGAGAAGTTGATGCTGCTTGAGGATAACAAGAAACTAATGATGGATCTGGATTCAGTTAGTGTTACTTTTATTCACAATTTATTCTCTCTGAGGGGAATGGATTATGAGAGTGGTCTTCTGTTGCATTGTTCTTCCATGGGTTTATTTTGTGAGCAAACAGAACTCACTCCTAACTTCACGTGAGCATCAGAGCAGAACTCTGGGGTGTAATCAGCTTACTCTAATGAGAAATGACATGAGAACCATGCTTACATGTGTCTTGCTTACTCATGGAGCTGAGCCCTTCTTCAGGAGCTGCCAATTCTGCAGCTACTCAAGAATTTCCCAGTATTTTATGGAATCCGAAGGTTCATTACCATGTTCATAAGAGCCCTCCACTGGTTCCTATCCTGAACCAGATCAGTCCAATCCATACCATCC
>NW_019724981.1:0-1120 GCF_002891405.2 Cryptotermes secundus | reverse complement strand
AGTAGGAAATTTGGTTTTTACTGTGTAGGTTTAAAACAATTTGATCAACGGATTTTAAGAGGTAACAGCTATGAGTGCAATAGTGTTTTGTGTAAATTTTATGGTTGTACATATGTACTTGTTGATTTGATTATATATATATTTTTTTCCCCTTGTTGCTTGTTTACTGGGGTATTTTTAATAATTATGTCACTGGACGGAATAGGAGCTATCCACAGATGTTTAAATGGTTGAAATTAGGTGGGATTTTCTAAATTCTAATGGTGGCCGTCAGGTCGCTTGTGATATGTGAATAATTTGGATGTCGCAAATGTATGGCTCAACAGTATATACATATTTTCTCAGGTCGTGAACACTCATGATACCCTAAATGCATGTTCGACGTTTCAGTTTTCTCGGTTCTTTCGAGCTTACGGGGTTGAAAGTTCTGGGTGCAGAGAGTGAGAACGGTGCATGCGAAGTCACTGCTCCCGATTGCATGAAGGCTTCGTGCGAGAAAGGAAACATTGCTGCAAGACACGCTGAAACTTATGATCCAGTGTCTCTTACGAAATGGATGGCGAATATTCTAATTGTTGTGAGAGAAGTAGCTGTTATACTGAATTAAGCAGATGACATATGAGGAGATTATTCAGGATTAACTAAGTAAGGAAACTTCAGTATAATTCAACTAAAAGGCGATTGATCGAGACATATTTAGCTCATACACACAATCGCCGTAAGAACTGAGGCACACTACTTGCGTGTCCCCTGAATGTTCTTCATATCTTTCTAATTGGTTTCTTGTGGAAAAATCAGTCGGACACAGCCTAAATCTGATTTTCATCCGTCGACTGCTTTACGTGTTTAGAGCAGTAACCCATGTAGGAAGTACTGGTGACTGAAGCAACCGGTTATGATTATTTTCCAGAAAATATGTGAGGAACGAATTTATTGTTACTGAAGACGGTGCATTTTTCCACTGCATGCTGGATTTCCTCCACTCTGGTGCACAGAGTTCATATCAAGGTTTGTCACGAGCCAGAAGCCGCCTTGCCCTCCGAACCAGTAGCAACAAGGCAGGGAATGTGGGCACAAGCAGTCAATTTCTACAGTGAACACTTCGAAACTGTGAAATTAA
>NW_019724980.1:0-213 GCF_002891405.2 Cryptotermes secundus | reverse complement strand
GGCGCTACCAGATTTTCTGAGAAGTAGTGGGTCTGTTCACTTAGCGTCGTGAGGACAATTGAGGAGCTACTTGAATGGAAAAGTAGAGGCTTCTGACTAGAAAACCGAGATTAACGGCCGTGGGAACCCGTTGCGTTGACCACGCAACACTCCTCTGTCCGCAAAAGATGGCACTAACTTCGCCGACAAGCGGTGGTCACTCGGTCGCTATAG
>NW_019724979.1:235-513 GCF_002891405.2 Cryptotermes secundus | reverse complement strand
AGTTTTCCTCAACGAACGGGGTATGCAACAACGCTTGTCTTCGTTCCTCACTGGCTTCGTTTGAACTTCTGTATAGTGTACAGATTATGATGTTGAAAACAAAACAACCCAATCTGTGTGTGTGTGTGTGTCTCTCACAGCTCGTCGCTTCCTTTACTTATCATTCACCCTGCTCATTCCATAAAAAACAGAACTTTAATATCGTAAAACTCCACATCACGCACGAATGGGGGAGAAGAGGACTGCATGTAGGATATTGGTGGGAAAGCCAGAAGGAA
>NW_019724979.1:0-217 GCF_002891405.2 Cryptotermes secundus | reverse complement strand
GACCAAAACGTAGGCTGGTGAACAATATTAAAACGGATCTTAGAGAGATAGGATGAGGTAGTATGGATTGGATTGATCTGGCTCAGGATAGGGATTAGTGGAGGGTTCCTGTGAACACGGTAATGAACCTTCAGGTTCCATAAAAGGCTGGGAAGTTCTTGACTAGCTGCGCAATTGGCGGCGTCTCAAGAAGGGCTCAGTTCCGTGAGTGAGTGAA
>NW_019724978.1:386-655 GCF_002891405.2 Cryptotermes secundus | reverse complement strand
AAGCAACGCAAAGCTACGAAAAAAGCAAGCAAACAAGTAACGAAAGCAAGCAACGAAAGCAAGCAAATTAGCAAGAAAAAGCAAGCAAGTTACACAAAACAAGCAAGCAACCAAGCAACGCAACTCAAGGAAGCAAGCAAGAAATTAAGAAACGTAAACTAGCAAACAAGCAAGCAACAAAATGCAAGCAAGCAACGCAAAGCAAGCAAGAAAACAAACGAAGCAAAGAAAGAAACGCAAAGCCAGCAAGCAAGCAAAGCAATTAAACG
>NW_019724978.1:0-160 GCF_002891405.2 Cryptotermes secundus | reverse complement strand
GCAAGCCAACAACGGAAAGCTAGCAAGCTAGCATCGCAAAGCTAGCAAGCTAGCAACGCAATGATAGCAAGTTAGCAACGCAAAGCTAAAAGCAAGTAAGCCAAATCAAGCAAGAAAGCAACGCAAACGCAAGCAAGCAAGAAAGGAACGCAAATCTAGA
>NW_019724977.1:585-1206 GCF_002891405.2 Cryptotermes secundus | reverse complement strand
ACGTGATCCACGTACCCTTGGTGAACAGGGGTCAATTTGATATATGTAAACTCATTCCTATTCCAAAGCCCCTGGATCAAACAAAGTTTTTATACTTAGATACTAGAAACTCGTTTTTATGGATTGATAAAGCAAGACAATATTATTTCATGACAGACAAATATTGGTTAGATACATGTAAAGAGATAAATATAAGAGTATACGTGTGTAAGCAGGATCAACCACACCTATCTTCACAAGTACATGAGAACTGTATGGTTAAGCTATTGCAGTCTGGAGAAAGTATTTCCCCCCCAAGTTGTGAGAAGCACATAGTAGAACTTTCTGATTCAGTATGGACACAACTGGAAAACAATGAATGGATTTATTTCATCCCAACAAGTGAGAGCATTGCAATTCTCTGTAATGACAGGAACCCAGCCGAGGTGGCACTAACTGGGATGGGTAAACTAAGAATGAACACTAATTGTAGAGGTTACAGTAAATCTGCTCTGCTCCAAACACATCCTGTTGTCACTGTAAACAGTTCGATGCAAGCAAAGGACTTGATGTCCGGAGTGAATCTGGAGTACAAGTGTTGTGAGGAAATAGGCATGAAGATCAATCTTAGTACATTTGAAT
>NW_019724977.1:0-505 GCF_002891405.2 Cryptotermes secundus | reverse complement strand
GGAGAATGGAAAAGGTTATACACAACTTCCCATGACTCTTATTCTGCATTGGTGTATGTTTGCTTCTTTTTAATTGGAATGTACGCAATATACAAACTGTATAACTGTTTGAAAGGAAAGGTAAATTGCATAAAGGCCATAATAGATTCAAATAGATCAGGTAAAATAGTGAATATTAAAATCCATACAAGCAATGAGAGCTTAGCTGCGGCACAAGAAGACGTGCCATTATGAGAAATAAATGCACCCAATATGGAACCGGAGTTACGCAGGTCCCGCCGACTCCGTACTTCCAAGTCTTGTTTCTGAGACCAATTAAAGTGTAAATTGGTCTCCCCTGAGGAGGGGAGGTGTTGCATACGTGGAAGTGTGAGTACTTGTATAATTGTGTACTATATTTTTGTATTTTTTGGGCATCTTAAATATTCTTTCCAAGCTGTGGACTGGATCGCAACCAATTCATAGACTAAACAAATATGTGTGTGGTCTCCTCCCCTTCCACACA
>NW_019724976.1:0-429 GCF_002891405.2 Cryptotermes secundus | reverse complement strand
TTATTTGTAATGACATTTCACAGATCCAGTTGTTTCCCAGTAGGGATGGATATAAAATTTGTCACATACAAAGTGTGAGCGCAATGCNATGTTTCATAAACACTGATCTGTGCCTGTCCCTGAGGTGAAAGGGCCCTACTTAGGTGGATCCATTCGAAAGAGCTAATCTTAATCACAGAAAAATCTAAGTCAGTCAACTATATCTATATATGCAGATGTGATCATGTTCTGTCATTGGGAGATCTATAATAAGAAAAGTGGACATACCATAAAGGCCTAAAACACAAACCAAATGCAGGAAAAACAATGCAGAAGACATCTGAAATTTACATGCCATGCTATACACTCCTACTTCAAATAACAATATATGAAAATTTTGATTTCATTTTGGTTACAGTGGTCAAATAAGAATCTGGCTATTTGTGTATC
>NW_019724975.1:0-1055 GCF_002891405.2 Cryptotermes secundus | reverse complement strand
GTGTAAATTGGAACAAATTAATGCAGATCCTAAAGGAAACAGGTACTGATTGTGTGAAAGAAGACTGATTTGCAAATTGTACATGGATCAGAAAGTTAGAGTGCGACTGGACACGGGGGAGACAAGAAGTGTGCAGATTTGAAGAGAAGTTCGACAAGGATGCTATTTATCACCAATTTTGTTCAACTTGCAGAGCGAATACCTTACCAAGGAAGCTATGGATGGGCTTGGAGACTTCAAATTAGGAGGGCAAATTATTGAAACTGTGAAATATGCAGATGACCTTGTGTTAATGGCTAAGGAAAAAACTGTGCTACAGGGTATGATTGACATACTAATCAAAATTGGAAGGTGCTATGGCATGGAAATGAATGTGGAAAAAACAAAAGTAATGAAAATTTCGAGACAACCAACCCTGGTCACAATACAGATAGACCAAAAAAACTGGAGAATGTGAAATGTTTTAAATATTTGGGTAGCCTGTTAACAGATGATGGTAGGTTTACTTGTGAAATTAAATCCAGGACTGCCATGGCAAAAGCTACACTTAGCAAGAAGAAGAATCTTTTTACCAGCAAATTTGAATTAAATTTGAGAAACAAATTAGTGAAATGCTACATTTGGAGCATAGCTTTGTATGGGGCTGAAACTTGGAACACTTAGGGCAGTAGATCAGGAACACCTGGAAAGTTTCGAAATGTGGTGTTGGAGAAGGATGGAGAAGCTAAGTAGGACCGATTATGTGAGAAATGAAGAACTGTTATTTAGAGTCAGTGAGCAGATGAATATCCTACACGAAATAAGAAAACACTGGCTAATTGGATTGGTCATATCTTACGCAGTAACTGCCTTCTAAAAGACGTTACTGAAGGAAAGATAGAGGGGCGGATAGAAGTGACCNGACCAGAAGACGAGGAAGAAGACGTAAGAAGATGCTGGATGACCTTGGGGACAGAAGAGGATATTCCCATTTGAAGGAGAAAGCTCTAGATCGCATTAAGTGAAGGAAATGTTTTGGAAGAGACTGTGGACATGTTGTCTGACAGATTACTGAT
>NW_019724974.1:347-1393 GCF_002891405.2 Cryptotermes secundus | reverse complement strand
AACAGTTATGGACTGTAGAGGATGTTATTTTGTATACGCTTCCCTCTTGGGTACCAGGGGCTCCTTCCTCAGGGGAAAAAGCCGGGGCGTGAAGCTGACCACTCACCTGCGTCTAGTAACATGTTCAGGAAAAATGGAGCTCTACCTCCACTCCCCATATGTCTTCATTGCGTGGTGATTAATTAATTAGACACGGGGACAACTTTACATTTAACTTATACGTATCTTGCATCAAGAAAGAAGTGCTTAACTTATAAACTATTGTGAAAATCGAAAGCCGGTTGAAGAATTGAAGAGGCAGGAGATTTCTACAAATGCCACATTCCATTACTCGAAATTGCCAACTCTCTGTGGTGTACGATCGGTCATTTTATAATAGAATTGGTAATGATGTTGAAATATTTCTAGCAATAATTATATTTATGGAAGTAAAAAATAATTATATGCATGATGTTACCGGATGTTGTTTCTTCTCCGGTCTTCATGTAATTGGCTGCCAGTTTACTGAGAGAATTTTTATAATCTTTCTATTTTACTATTAGCAGCGGTTGGGACTGAGATTATCTTGAATATAAAGGTAGCCAATTTGGCGTCCGAGCGATGTAAAACTTTTTTAAAAATTTGTCTTATCATATGGGTCCTTCGTCTGGTTCCTCCGCTTCATTTTACCTTCAGATTTCCCCAGAATAATAGGTTCATCTCCCCCTGTGTGCTATTACACCGCTTTATAATCCCCCCGATAGTTTTGCTTGAAGAGTAAAAATTACAGCAATGCCTCGCATAGTCCGGCTTCGATCAGTCCGGATTCACTATAGTCCGGTTTGAAAATTTCAAAACAAACTAAATTTTAATTGAGCAAAATAAAAATAAATTCTAAAAAAATAATACACAAAATTATTTTTAATACACAAATGATCGATTTTTTCCCTTTATACAGTCAAGTCTCTTTTTATGCCGTTTATTTTTATGTGGTTTTAAAGTTATGCGATACGATACATATTTAATTTTTCCTGGGGTTCCCCGTTGTATATGTACGTATGTACATG
>NW_019724974.1:0-184 GCF_002891405.2 Cryptotermes secundus | reverse complement strand
TATCATGCCACACTGTGCAAATGATTCCATTGGTTTTGAAACTCATTTTGCTGAAGTCACTAATAACATAGTGGAAATTGGACAGCAACTTGGTTTCAGTGAGTTAGATTGCGTCACTGTAATTGAGTGCATCACATCAAACACTAATGAACTAGATAATGAAACACTTATTAATATAGATGAA
>NW_019724973.1:185-466 GCF_002891405.2 Cryptotermes secundus | reverse complement strand
AGTTGCTCAAAATGGCAGTCGCCGTCTTCATTGCATGTTCTGCACTGCGTGGTCATGTTATGCTGAACTCTTTGAAAGATTCCCGGCATTTCCCGTAAGATTCCAGCTGCGACTACAATTCTTGCCACAAGATCATGTTGTGTCTCCACTGGAGTCCCCTACACCAGGCTTTGCATGTACCCCCACAGAAAGAATTCCAGTGGAGTCAAGTCAGAGGAACGAGGGTCCAGGATATTGGCCTATACCTCCAATCCATCTGTTGTCAAAGGTTTCATCCAAGT
>NW_019724973.1:0-173 GCF_002891405.2 Cryptotermes secundus | reverse complement strand
GGCCACATTAATGCAGTATGCCGGGGCGCCATCTTACTGGAGCCACATTTCACGAAGGAACTTCAAAAGGCACCACTTCCAGCAGCTAAGGTAAGCTCTCTTGGAGAAATGTTAGGTAAATATCACCAGTAAGCCACAGAGTTAAGAGGTAATGGCGTTCTCCTTCACATTCC
>NW_019724972.1:0-358 GCF_002891405.2 Cryptotermes secundus | reverse complement strand
TTTCATCCAACTGCAACGCAAAATATTCACTATGACGTAACCGTTTTAGCGAAATATCTTTCACATTTTGAGCCATCTCGTCGATTCTTCTTTTCACAGTATTGTCAGATAACGATATTAGAGACACCTCGTTGGCATGTTTTTCACTAAACAAGTTCTTTGTTATCGTTTTTGTAGCAGGCAAAATTAAATCTTCCCCGATTGTATGGCGTTGTCCATTTCTAGCAATCAGAAGGGCGACTTCGTAAGAGGCAAGAACAGCCTTTTCATTTTTCGTTCCACATACAATGTCCTTAATTAAATTCTCTGAACTACAAAGTTGCAGTTTCTTATTTTGAAAATATTCTATTGGCTTATT
>NW_019724971.1:0-350 GCF_002891405.2 Cryptotermes secundus | reverse complement strand
TGCGTTCCTATCTTGCTAGTTTTGCGTTGTTACCTTGGTAGCTTTTCGTGGCTAGCTTGTTAGCCTTGCGATGCTAGCTTCCTAGCTTTATGTTGCTATGTTGCTATATTTGCTTTGCTATTTTGCTACCTTTCCGTTGCTAGTTTGCTAGCTTTCCGGTGCTAGCTTGCTAGCATGCTATATTTGTGTTGATTCCTTGATAGCTTTGGTTGTTAGGTTGCCAACTTTCCGTTGCTTGCTTGATAGCTTACTAGATAAGCGTTGCTACCTTGCTAGCTTTGCGTTGCTATCTTGCAAGGTTTGCCTTGCTAGCTAGCCAGGTTTGCGTTGCTAGCTTCCTAGTTTCCGTT
>NW_019724970.1:0-639 GCF_002891405.2 Cryptotermes secundus | reverse complement strand
TTGCTACCTTGCTAGTCTTGCGTGGCTAGCTTCATTGCTTTACGTTGCTACGTTGCTAGCTTTCCGTTGCAAGCTTGCTAGCTTTTCGTTGCTAGCTTGCTAGCTTTGCGTTGCTAGCTTGGTAGAATTGCGTTGCTTGCTTGTTTGCTTTGCGTTTATTGCTTGCAAGATTGCGTTGCTAGCTTGCTAGCTCTGCTTTGCATGCTTGCTTACTTTGCGTTTCTTGCTTGCTAGCTTACGTTGCTAGCATGCTAGCTTTGCGTTGCTAGCTTGCTAGCTTTGCTTTGCTAGCTTTCTTGCTTTGCGTTGCCTGCTTGCTTGCTTTATGTGTCTTGCTTGCTAGATTTTGCGTTGTTAGGTTAGCTAGATTTGCGTGGCTAGCTTGCCAGCTTTTCGTTGCTAGCTTGCCTGTTTGCGTTTCTAGATTGCCAGCTTTTCGTTTTTAGCTTTCCAGCTTTGCGTTGCTAGATTGCCAGGTGTGCGTTGCTAGCTTGCAAGCTTTGCGATGCTATCTTGCTAGATTTGTGTAGCTAGCCTGCTAGATTGATAGATTTGCATTGCTAGCTTGCTAGTTTATGCTTTGCTATCTTACGTGCTATGCGTTGCCACCTTGATAGATTTGCGTTGCTACCTTGCTAG
>NW_019724969.1:0-1236 GCF_002891405.2 Cryptotermes secundus | reverse complement strand
TGTCTTTTAAGATACAGAATTTCTGAATTAATTAATTAATTCTGAATAAGAACAGGCTAGAAGGCCTAATCCGTCAAGACAGAAGAAGAAGAAGAACAAACAGGATAGTCACGGTTGAGTAATAAGACTAAAACTTTGAACATATTGGCGGCCAATCTGATCGAGCGTCGCTGTCGAGCGGATAGCCCTCCCGCTTCGTATTTCGGCGGTTCTGGGTTCAAATCTCGCTCCAGAGACCGGCTACAGTGACCAAAGCTTTCGTAGTTTTCTTCAGTCCATCCATGCAAATATCAGGATGCTATCTCAAATTAGCCCACTCGCTCTGCTGTCCACATTCTTTCCAATTCATATTTCATCAATCCTTTAAAGATTTAAATTGTACAAAATAATATGCTGCGATTATATAGACTTCAGTTCGTACCTCACAGGAGACTTTCTACGTGTACAGCTCCGCCACAAAGGTCAACTGGTTAATGCTGTCTGGGTAAATAATTTAGAACCACACCGAACACACAGACATACTCTATGGACAGAATGCAGAGTTTTATTGTGGTAAAGCACGTGGTACATTTAATAACCGCTGAGCTCTAAAGGGTTAATCATCATTTGAATCGACTCTACGTAGTGTGAATTACTGTCAATGTTGTATAATAACCACAAACCACGTGACATAATTTAAAGAGCCATAAACAGACGATAATGGCGGGCGATGCTGATGCATATGTAACATGAAAGGCAAGCTGAATGTTAGATACAAGGAACTAATATTTTTTTTTCATTTTATTCTAGAAATCCCCAGCAAATGATTTTTTATATTTGTGTTCCTTCCTATGACTACGCATCATGAAGAATAGCTTATGTGGGCCTAAATAATGATCCTCCTTAAATTATCCAATTTAAACAAACCTTTAGTCCGATTNCTTCTTTTGGCTTATTTTGGACTTCACCCATCGTCCGGTATATAAAAAGACAAAAAACCACAACGTTTCGGAGACTGGATCTGTCTCCGTCTTCAGGTGTATAGGGAAGGTTTAACCTACTCAGTTGGGCCCCTTAGAAAGAGCTAGTCTCAATCACTGGACAAACCTTGATCTCTAGAAACAACCTATGAACAACCGACAACCGGTTCCAAAGAAGTACAGTATACACCATAGTCAGAATCCTTTCAAGTCTACCTTTAGTCCGATTCTTTATGTTTACTGACTTCGTACCACTGAGTTCAGTATTTACAGGGGT
>NW_019724968.1:0-693 GCF_002891405.2 Cryptotermes secundus | reverse complement strand
GAATATTTTTACCGATATTCATTTATTAATCTATTTTAAATAAATATTGAAGAATTTTATGATTCTTTAAGTAATACTAAACTAATTTTGACCTTCTTAAACCAAATTCATAAAATTTTAACCAATAACTCCTTCTCGATTTCAACTTCATATAAATTATATTAATAATATTGTGCAAGATTTCACATAATTTTGGGAATTCTAGCAGACTTGTTGACGATTTACATTATATATCCGTTATTCGAAAGAAAATTGGAACAATCCGCAGTTATTTTAAAGAATTTTAATTGAATTTTGAACGAATTCAATGAAATATTTATAACTGTATCCTAAAATACTTTGAAATTTTAACGTTAAAATAAAAATTTCAATGAATTTGTAAAAGATTTCACTCTATTTTAAGGAATTCCTTCAAATTTCTGATTATTACAGTATTATGTAACGAATTTAAAAAATGTTCTGAAAATGTAAGTTAATTTAAAGAATTTAAACTAATTACGAACGAAATCCACCTATTTCTTGACGATTTTTCTGAATATTCTATGACTATTTCATGAAAATGTAACAAATTACAGAAAATATTTGAAAGATTTCTTATTATTAAATGGAATTCTGTCCAAATTACTGACGATTTCTACATTTCATTAGGGAAATTTAGGTCAATTCTGATTGATATTTTGTTTATTGTAATGA
>NW_019724967.1:262-544 GCF_002891405.2 Cryptotermes secundus | reverse complement strand
ACGATATTATTAATAGTGCAAGAATAACCTCAAAGACACATTGCCTCACTACACTCCCAATATTCTTATATTCACTTACTTTCGTTAAATCAATTTTATCGTGTACCCTTCCTTCACACATACTTCAGTTTCATGGTTCTGAGGGGAAACACTTCGATTTCGTTGTGGAACAGAGGAAACACATGTTTGTAAAATTTCGTGCACTGGCCATTACTCGGTCCAGGATAATACACACATTAACACCTTCCATTTGCACTATCTCACTGAATCTTTTAACATATA
>NW_019724967.1:0-202 GCF_002891405.2 Cryptotermes secundus | reverse complement strand
ATAACACCCTGTTATTATTTATAAATACCTTATATATACATATACGTACTTTCAGGCACATAATTAATCACAACGTGTACATATATGTATATAAATATACACATAACACCCTGTTATTATTTATAAATACCTTTCATACCAGGAAAGAAACCAACCGTCATGGTGCACACCGGATATTTAGGTCACACTGACAGGGCGGCCA
>NW_019724966.1:2094-2158 GCF_002891405.2 Cryptotermes secundus | reverse complement strand
TGCTTTCAGGTCGGCCATCATCTGTGCGTGTCTGGCTTCCGCCTTTATTTGGTTGGCCTCCATT
>NW_019724966.1:0-1588 GCF_002891405.2 Cryptotermes secundus | reverse complement strand
GCTAGTCAACGAACCCTCTGTCATAACCATGGAGACTCCTGTTAGAACAACAATGGAGCAATTGTTGTCTCCTCTGTAACGGTCTATTGTAGCGTTTCCATAGCAGTGACTCTTCTGGACTGCTGACACGTTACATTATTAAAAGATATAATCTTGGAAAAGAATTGGCTAGCATGTTAATTGACAATTTAGTGATACATAAATATATTGGAAAGCCCAACTCATTACCTGATTTACACTCACTACTTAGCTATGAATGCATAAACAGTTTTAAGAAAACTATGCGGGTTCAAACCCGGCGGAGGCCGTGGAATTTTTAACGGCAGAAAAATTCAGGGAACAAGTCCTCCGGGAGGGACTTTAAGCCGTGCGTCCCGTGTCATAGATTTACGGCACGTAAAAGAATCTCATGTCTCTAGGAGACCTCTGAGCTAAATTAGGCAAAAAAATTTCCCGCCCAAGTAGTTTCCAATGCCTCCGGTAGATGGGGAAGCATTAGGCCACTGCCAGAGGAGGGACGACCTCACTGACAGAAAGGGACTAATTATCAGATACCACTGCCAGTAGATGGCCGAAACCTCGCTGCCAGAAATGGGCTGATAGCAAGCACCAGTACCGGTAGGGTATGGAGACAGTAGAAATTAAAAAGGGGGACGTACAATAGACTATTAGCCGCGGTGCATGGGCAAACCCACCCCCTCAATACTGAATAACTGAATACCCAGGATTGCTCAAGAACCGAACCTCCAATCATGGCTCCCAGATTACCAATTCAGATTCAGGAAAGCCCACTCAACTATACAACAAGCTCATCGAATCACCGATTCTATCACTACCACATTCAACAATAAACACTACTGCACAGCAGTCTTCTTAGACCTAGCTCAGGCGTTTGATAAAGTATGGCATCCTGGTCTCCTCTATAAAATAAAACAACTTCTTCCCCAGACTTATTACAATCTCCTCAAATCCTACATCAGCGACCACTCCTTTGTCGTCAAAATGCATGAGGAAACATCTACCCCCCTCCTGATCCAAGCTGGAGTCCCCCAAGGAAGCATACTTGGACCTCTCCTCTACAACTTATACACCTACGATCTGCCCACAACACCGACGACGACAACTGGCACATTTGCCGATGATACGGCCATCTTTGCCGCCCATGAAAATCCACTCCTAGCCTCGTCCAACCTACAAGAACACCTACATCTCACAGAGAAGTGGACAGACAAATGGAAAATCAAAATCAACTGTGCCAAATCCACACACACGACTTTCATGCTCCGCAAAGGTACTTGCCCCCCACTCCACTTCAACCGGGAAAACGTCAAACAAGCAGAGCAGGTCACATATCTCGGGATCACCCTAGATAGCAAACTTACCTGGCATCCACATATTCTCAAGAAACGCAAGCAAATGGACCTCAAAGCTGCAGAGCTCAACTGGCTGCTTGGCAGAAAATCCAACCTCTCCCTTTCAAACAAACTACTCATCTACAAAACAGTTATCAAACCTATACGGACATACAGCATCCAACTATGGGGAATGGCATTCAAATCTACAGTCGACATCATCCAACGCTCACAAT
>NW_019724965.1:0-1040 GCF_002891405.2 Cryptotermes secundus | reverse complement strand
TTCAAGCTTGCTAGCTTTGCGTTGATAGCTTGCTAGTTTTGCGTTCCTAGCTTGCTAGTTTTGTGTTGCTAGCCTGTTAGCTTTGCGTTCTAGCCAGCTAACTTTGCGTTGCTAGCTTGCTATCTATTCCTTGGTAGCTTGATAGCTTTGTGTTACCAGCTTGCTAGCTTTCCTTTGTTAGCGTGCTTGCTTTGCGTTGGTAGCTTGCTAGATTTGCGCGTCTAGCTTGCTAGTTTTGCTTTGCTGGGTTGTTAGCTTTGCGTTCTAGCCTGCTAACTTTGCGTTGCTATCTTGCTAACTTTTCCTTGCTAGCTTGCTAGCTTTGCGTTGCTAGCTAACTAGCTTTGCGTTGCTAGCGTTCTAGCTTTGCGTTGCTAGCTTGCTAGATTTGCGTGTTTAGCTTGCTAGCTTTCCTTTGCTATCTTGCTAGCATTCCGTTGCAAGATTGCTAGCTTAGCGTTGCTAGCTAGTTAGCTTTGCTTTGGTTGCTTGCTTTGCTTTTCTTGCTTGCTAGCTTTGCGTTGCTAGCTTGCTAGCTTTGCGTTGCTATCTTGGTAGCCTTGCGTTGCTAGCCTCCTAGTTTTGCGTTTGCCAACATGATATATTTGCGATGCTACTTTGCTAGCTCGGCGTTGCTATATTGCTAGCTTTGCGTTTCTAGCAAGCCTGCTTTGCGTTTCTGGCTTGCTAGATTCCTTGATATGCGTTGCTAGCTTGATAACTTTGCGTTGCTCTCTTGGTAGCGTTGCGGTTATATCTTCCTAGTTTTGCGATGCTAGGTTGCTAGCTTGGCGTTCCTATCTTGGTAGCTTTGCTTTGCTACCTTGCTAGCTTTGCGTAGCTAGCTTGCTAGATTTGCGCGTCTAGTTTGCTAGCTTTGCTTTGCTATCTTGTTAGCAAACCCTTGCAAGCTTGCTAGCTTTTCGTTGTTAGCTTGCTAGATTTGGTTGCTAGCTTGCTACTTTTGTGTTGCTGGGTTTTTAGTTTTGCGTTCTAGCCTGCTAACTTTGCGTTGCTATCTTGCTAAATTTCCTTGCTAG
>NW_019724964.1:0-762 GCF_002891405.2 Cryptotermes secundus | reverse complement strand
TTTCTGTTTTGGAAGTTAAATCGAGCACCAGTTCTTGTTGGTAGGTGCGAGCGGGTGCGATGTAGGTTATTGCAATCATGGATAATGTTCCTAAAGATGTTGCAGTGTATAGCGGTTCTCAAGGGTATATTCGACAAAGCAGCCTTTCCACACCTTCATGAGACTATAGCGATTGTTTGGAGAACCAATTCGTGGGCCCGTTTCCCCTCCCCTTTGTGGTCGTGAGATCCGCAGAGGGTGACCATACGTTTTCTTGTTGCCCTATCCACCACATCTGGTCAAGGTATGAAGTGTAGACATTGCTTTGCAGGTGCACGTACCATCAGCAGTTATCCTACCACAGCCGTATTTGTTTGTAGATTGTGTAAATTAGCGAGACTGTTATAATCATTTGTAGTTATGAGTGATAACAGTTCCGCTACGCCAGCAACCCTGTCCGACAGAGCAAATGGGCCATGTTGAACCACCCCAGAAAGAAGTGAAATATCTGGCCATGCATCTCGAAAGAAGACTGAGATGAGCAAAGCACATCAAAACCAAAAGAAAACAGCTCAACCATCGAAATCCTCCAGCGCTTTCAGTCCAAGGCCCTCCGACCCATCGGAACGCACCTTGGTACATAAACAAACACAGGATCCATGAAGATCTCCAAATGAAAACAGTGCTCAGTGGAGTAAAGAAGTGGAATACTACATTCTTAAGAACATTAGAAAAGCATTATATATGGACAAACACCGTCTTAAGTGCAACAATTTTATTGTA
>NW_019724963.1:0-555 GCF_002891405.2 Cryptotermes secundus | reverse complement strand
AACGTTAGTTTCTCGTCAAGGTGGAGTCCTAAATACTTAACTTCTAGTTTGATGGGTATGGGGGTGCTGTTGATACTTACTTGCGGGCAGACAGCTCTTCTTGTTGTAAATGTTATTTGGGAGGATTTTGCAGGATTTACTTTGATTTTCCATTGTTCCATCCAGTTTTGGAGTGAGGTGAGGTGTTGCTGCAGTTTTTGGGATGCTGTATTTGGATCTTGGTCTGATGACATTATTGCTGTGTCATCGGCGAATGTTGCCATTAGCGTATTGTCTGTTAGTGGGGCGTCAGCTGTACAGATTAGGTACAGAAAGGGGCCCAAGACGCTGCCCTGTGGAACTCCTGCTCTTATTAGATGGTATCCGGATAATTCATCGTCGATTTTGACTTGATAGTAACGTTCGTTCAAGTACGATTTTATAGTAAGATATAATTGTACGGATAGATTCATTTTTAGTTTATACAGTAATCCTTTGTGCCATACTTTGTCAAAGGCCTGCTGAACGTCAAGAAAGACCGAGGTACATGTTTTCTTTCCTTCGATTCTTTCTTTT
>NW_019724962.1:1013-1162 GCF_002891405.2 Cryptotermes secundus | reverse complement strand
TTAAGTCACTTGCCAGTATGTTTGGATGCTATTTAAGTCTGTTATAATATTTAACATTAAGCTGTATAATTTCTTTTTGACTGTATTCATAATAATTTCAATTCGGATGACACTGATAAGCATATACTAGCGGGCATTAGTTATCATGC
>NW_019724962.1:0-992 GCF_002891405.2 Cryptotermes secundus | reverse complement strand
GGAGTACCATTGGCTGGTAGGGTTCTAGTGTGATTTCGATTTCGTCCCCCACAGCTGGAGTCAATAAATTCAGATGGGTTTCAGTATGATTTTGTAAACCAATAGTTTGTTTTAAAGGGTCAGCTGGGCGTTTCTTCCTATTAACCAGTTTAGTTTCGTGAGTTTTAGAACTATTTGTTCCTTTAAGTGTAAACATGTTAGCGCCAAATTAGCCTACTGTCAAGATGCATAACGAAAACTAAACGAGAAGATGGTTGGAGTCTCTTATACTTTGCCGGATATCACTATGACTTTAGAACAACTACGAAAGTCTAAATACTTTTTCTGTCTAGATTTAACCGAGGGCTATCACCATGTAGAGATGCTGTTTTTTCTACAACAATAATTCATTTCAATAAAAATCTTTAGAGTGGCCTGTCTGTGGCAAAAACTAAATTACATAAAAAAAAGGTAAGAAAAGAGAGAAGGAACAAAAATTTAACCAGAATTGAACAAAGGAGATGCACCTTCCACAGAAACTATAATCCAATTTAAAACAGAAAGAAACTGATATACACTATTAGCAGCACAGACACATCTGGCTTTAGGACTGGGATCTTACACCTTACAGTGAAAATGGGAAGTCCATAATTAATTTACTGAATACAAGAAGACTTACATTATCCATGATTGATTGACAGATAACTTTCTCCTTCAAAAGCCTTTTTAGAAATGTCCACATTTAAGCGAATATTACAGTGAACAACTCAGGTATCATTACTTAGCTACGGCGAGTAAACATTCGTTACTAGGAAATGTCCATAATAATATGTGACTGTGGAAACGAACCACAGTTGATCGAGAGATAGCCAATCACAAGTGAGGGACTATTCGCTTCTTAGCAACGGCTGAGTAAACAGCCGTGGATAGGTAAAGCTTTCATCTTTACTGACAGGCATGTTGACACGCCTGCTTGCATTTCCCTTGGCGTTGACATTTCGCCTTCAATCGAG
>NW_019724961.1:345-436 GCF_002891405.2 Cryptotermes secundus | reverse complement strand
TTACAATACATGATTTATAATAATTAAATGTAACGAAAAATCTGTGTTCTGTATAGCTTTCGAGTGTAAGTTATGAGGGAATTATGGGGTT
>NW_019724961.1:0-105 GCF_002891405.2 Cryptotermes secundus | reverse complement strand
TTTTTGGGGGGAAATGGTGGGGGACCAAGTTTAATAGCACTTCACTCAAATCCAACAGAGGGATATGGGTGAAGTGCTACTGAACTTACTCATGGAGCTGAGCTC
>NW_019724960.1:0-727 GCF_002891405.2 Cryptotermes secundus | reverse complement strand
TGAGAGAAGGAATTCACTCAGTTTTTCTCCAAAGAGGGAAATCTCATTTTTTGTAATGATGTTCAAGGGTTCATGAAATGCTTTGAAATAGAATATGATTCATCTGAGTGGCGCATTTTCATTGATTCATCTAAAACAAGCCTCAAAGTAGTCTTGCTGCATAATGGAAATACATTTGCATCAATTCCTATGGGACACTCGGTGCACTTGGAAGAAAACTATAACGATTTGGCTGTGATTCTTGAGAAAGCCAACAATCAAGAACATCAATGGATGGTTTGTGGAGACTTCAAAATATTAACCATGTTGTTGGGCCAGCAAGCAGGTTATACAAAACATCCCTGCTTCTTATGCCTGTGAGACAGTCGAGCTGGAGACCTCCATTAATTAATATGACCTTGGTTCCGCCTGGAAAGGTTTTATTACCACCTCTTCATATTAAATTAGGGCTCATGAAGCAGTCTGTAAAATCACTGCCAAAAGATGGAGAGTGTTTCACATATTTGGGTTCCAAGTTCCCAAAACTGCCTGAAGCCAAGTTGAAAGAGGGAGTTTTTACTGGTCCCGACATACGAAAACTGTTAACCGATCCCCTCTTTTCAGAAACAATGGGAGAAAAAGAGAAAGAAGCATGGGACTCCTTCAGAGACATAGTGCACAAGTTTTTTGGGAACACTAAAGACCTCTCTACAAAACCAATGTACAACACTTGTTGGCTGCATATAAA
>NW_019724959.1:0-713 GCF_002891405.2 Cryptotermes secundus | reverse complement strand
TTTAAGCAGGTGCTTCGTTTCCCTGCTATGCTGGTACCGTTCAACACGAAGCGATGTGGCTGGAACCATGTAAAGGCTCCCACACACAGACGCGATACTCAGCTCGGTACGGTACGGGACGATATCTAATTACATTGCGGTAAATGGAGGTCCGCACACTGGCGCGGTACTCCGAGGAACGCGATATTATCGCAGTCGGTATATCGCTTCGGTAGTGCGCGGTATCGCAGCGGTAAATAGTCATGGATCCGTTTTTGGAGGAAGAAGTTTTGCTTTTAGCTGTCGCTCTTGATGAAGACGGAGGTGAATCCCGGAAAGTATTTTGCTGAACACTAAATCTGCGTAGTTCTTTTCCTCCACATATTCATATGTCACATATATGTACAAATATTTACAATTCCATAACGAGTCTCTAATTAAGTACGTATAAGTGGTTGCTATGTGTGTTCCTATTTTAGGCGAAAGAGACGAATCACTTGGGTTCATGATATAAACTTGTCAAGAGAGGAACTGGGGGAGTTTTATACACTGAAACCCCAACTCCTGAAGGACGAAAAACGGTTCTACATATATTTCAGGATGAATATTGACAGGTTTGATGAAATCCTGAGAGCCATCGGGCAAGAAGATATCACTAAACAATATACCAATTGGCGGAGGCCTATTCCTGCCATGAAGTGGAGGATTTTTTGAGACCCATAGAACTGAAAGAA
>NW_019724958.1:6658-6841 GCF_002891405.2 Cryptotermes secundus | reverse complement strand
TCCTCGTCCACCCATAGTTCCACGCAAGCAATGTAATTCTTTACATTAATAAACACTCCACCACCTCGAGTATTCCTATCTCTCCTGAATGTTGTGTACTCGTCCCTTAAAACTTCGGCATTGCTAATTTCCTCTCTGAGCCATGACTCCGTACCTATTATAACATCGGGATTAATCAATTAA
>NW_019724958.1:3748-6583 GCF_002891405.2 Cryptotermes secundus | reverse complement strand
TATCTTCTGTGCCCCTCCCGTAGCTACACATCCATCACTTGTGTCTTCCTGTCTCCTTGTCGCCGCCCCGGTTAGCGTCGGATCCTCGGTAATCGTGTTCGTCATCCTTCCAGGCGTTCTCTCATTGTTAACCCTGAGCAGCAGTCACTCGTTCCGATTTTGCACTCGGCCGCCGAAGTCACACACTCTGGAATACAGCTGGCCTAGTTTCCTCGCTCCGCTACTGTTTATGTGTAGTCCATCCCTGCCGAAGTCCCAATCCTCAATCCAACTGTTTGGGTCCACACATTTAACTCCTAGTGACCTTGCTACCCAGCCATATCTGTAGTTAAATGCTCCAATACGTCGCCACGACACGTCTCTGCGCCTAAGTGCGCCACTCAGAACTAAAGTGGCTTGAGGAAACTTAGTCTTAGCTTTCTTCACCAGAGCATATACATCACCCATCACATAATCCAGATTTCCAGTTCGTCTTAGATCGTTAGTGCCTACATGAATTACGACAGTATCAGGGGCCCCTAGATCTCTGTTGTCTATGACTCGCTGCAGTTGCTCAGTTCTAATTCCCGGAAAACACTGTACCCTCATATGTTCAACTTCCACATTGCGTATAATGGAGTGACCCAACACTAAGCACTCAGCATCTTGTTGTCTCTGCACCGTATCACCCCTGGCAACCGCTCCTCGTAACTGATCTTCTAGCGCACTGTTCTTCCGTTTAAGTTCTTCAATCTGCTGCATTGCATTCTCCAGTTTCTCCTCCAGTTGTCGAAGCCTGCCCCACCTGCACCTCTCACAACTCCACTTCCCGCTCTCTGCCATTTGGGCCCTTACATTACCACAGCTGTTGTGAAACCAGCGTCCACATGTGTCGCACTGTGTTCCCGATTTCAGGTTCCTCTCACACCTGCTACACAATACTTGTAGAATGTTCTCAGCCTTCACAACAGGACCAGTGTTTTGCTCCACACCGCCGATTTCTAATACTATGGCTAGAGCCGCTGCGCATAGAAGCATGTTATGTCAGAATGTAAATGAATTTTCCGAGTCAATAAAGTCAGGGATTGTCTTTACTAGCTGAGTGGCTATGGGTTTCTAAAGAAAGTCACTACTCCATTGAGTCAGCTCTGAGGAGAATACCGGGATCTTGAAGAACACACATCAAGACGGAATCCCCTTGGCATTGTAAGTTGTCTGAATCAAGGTTTAACAATAGGTTTGGCATACGTAAAATAACCTACTGCATACAAAGTTTCGTTTAGAAAACCTAATAGTACAGCTTAGGAGGCGAAGGCTTAGAATTCGAACACAACTGTTTCCTTTCAAATCCTTTACAGTTCACCCATCAATCATTCTACAATTCAACGCTTTATACTGTAGATACTTTGTAGAATCATAAAATAAACCACACACAAAAAAGAGAAAAAATCTTAGATGGTAGGTAATTGATATCTCTCTTAGATACACGGGTTTTATGGATGCGAAATGAAGTAATGTAACTCAGGACGTTCTGCGTGTACGGTGAATAATACCACGTTCCGTAACAATTGTTCAGTTATCAGAGACAACTCAGAAGGGAATCCTCATCCTGAGATCTGAAGAAATTACGGCCATTGTGATTTTCTTCACGTTTGAAATACTGTATTCGGGTATAGAAAACCGAGATTAACGGCCGTGGGGATCCGTTGCGCTCACCACGCCACACCCTCTATCCGCTTAAGTTGGCACTAACTTCGCCGAAAAGCGGCAGTCGCAGGTCATTATAGTTTGCTTGCGGACTACAGGCCACGGAGTTTGAAGTAATGTATTCCTTTTGTGAAAAGTTATTTAGTTAGGATTGGTTCTTTGGGAAGGATAGAAAATAACGTCTCTTGTGTCAAACTAATTATTGCTAAATTTCTAAACGAGAAGTATAGGTATACTTATCTTTCTTATGGGAAAATGTTATACTTTGCATAGTCGTACGTTATGATCAACTAGCTTTATATTATGGAATCCATACTGAAAAGCTAATAGTTACTCAGTTAGTTGAAAAATTACTCGTCTTAGTCAGTTGTTGACTTGCCAATTATTCTTTCTTGGAAATCTGACAGTAGGTCGGATGGTCAAGAAATTTTGCACTCTTGTGAAAATCTAAGATTTATTACCTTGTTCTCAAGGCAACCATCTGTCCTAGTTCAGTCTAGTTCACATCATCATATCAATTCTCTGTAAGGTCTTTTGTATCTGTTCAAAATAACTATTTTTCAGGATTCCTGCTATTCTTCTATTTTCGATATGACATTGGAAGAACAGTACCCGCCAGAAGAGTTACTGCCGATTGGCGAGAAGTGTTTCGAGGGTAACGACTTTCTCAAGTGCAGAACGTATAAAAGAAAATGGTTGATTCTTCCCGTTCCCGTGGTTCGACGTGTATGTTTCGTCAGGGATTTAAATCGTCTGGGGGGGGTTCGACGTGTATGTTTCGTCCAGCTGCACACCTATGTTATAACGCCCATAATAATTGATGGTTTTGCTGTAGATTGTTAGATTTTCGCTGGCCTGTTGTCAGTAGAACAGAGTATAAATAAGACACGACTTTATCTGCGCCAAGTCATCGTTACATATACCTGTCTTGCAGCAAAGTTCCTGTTGCTTCTGGTAGAGGTTCCTCTTCAAGCTGTTATGAAAGGCGTGTTTTCTTTGCTTTGAAGATATAAACAACAGAGACGTGATGTTTATAATATAATATTGCCCTGAGCTGGCCACACAAACACACTCAATTGGAATTCTTAGAAGAGGGGTGTCCAGTAATTTATTCTCGCATGATCCATTGATTTCGCACAGTATATAGCA
>NW_019724958.1:0-3675 GCF_002891405.2 Cryptotermes secundus | reverse complement strand
AGGGCGCTCATATTATAAGGTAAGGTTATAAAACCACCATTTAAGATCATTTTAGTGAAAGTTTCATCCTTCAAGGCGTACCATTCACAGCTGAAATACTAAACAACCTGCTTCCATGGCCGAGATACAGGGCGCCCATATTATAAGGTAAGGTTATAAAACCACCATTTAAGATCATTTTAGTGAAAGTTTCATGTTCCTATCTCATAGAATTTAAGAACAATGATGAATAAATAATTTTTGAGCAAAATTTAAATGGCCGGCTGAATATATTACCGCAGGAGCCGCGGCCGCGGAATTTAAATGACCACGTCAAA
Organism: Cryptotermes secundus; assembly: GCF_002891405.2. Lineage (NCBI taxonomy): Eukaryota > Metazoa > Arthropoda > Insecta > Blattodea > Kalotermitidae > Cryptotermes > Cryptotermes secundus. The sequence continues at coordinate 3,358 of NW_019724958.1, read as the reverse complement.
GGGTTAATATACGTTCTATTTTGTATCGTCAGTACCTCGCAGTGGACGCAATATGCTATTATTTATAACGTAGTTATAAGATATTACAATGTTAAAAGCGCTTATGTGGACTGGACTGCGATCATCTACATGGCTGTGTATGTCCCAGCTATCATTCCAGCACTTGTGTTCCTCGAAAAGAAGGTACAGTATAACACTGATATTACTATTTACCGATAGTCAATTAAATTATGTAGGCTTATTTCAACAAAGCCGTCCCGTAAACACTTTTGATGTTCCGCGTTCCGAATCTCACGTTGCTTAGCTGTTACCAACAGTTCGGCCAACGCTGAGGACCTTTCGTGACACGCAGGTAGACCATTCCTTGTCGACTGCCCACGAATGTGTAAACTGTTCAAGACAGAGGAAGTAAGAGAAAGATAAGGAAAACTGTACAGGGTCATTCCATGTGAAATCATCCAGAAAGGTCGCTCACCATTTTTTAAAAAATTCAAAATTTGTACACTTATTTCTACATATTTTCACACCTCAAGAAAAATGTTAAAAAAACTGTGATCCCCTCGGTTCTCCCGGTAGAGCCGTTTTTATAATGCGAAAAAACTAATTTTCGGCTCAAATGGAGGTTTGCGTTATCTTCTGTATCTCGATAACTATTGAAGCTAGAGACTCCAATGAAACATCAATTTATTTCTCATGATATGAACAACAAATCATATTATTACAAGGTTTTACTCAACTCATTTCCTCTAGGTGTAATTAAGCTTGAAACCTACCTATCGATTTTGGGAAAAACGCTATTTTTCGCCTTCAAAAACCAATGGGAGGGGGAAAGTATCAGATCTGTAGTTTCTACCCTTTGTTTCTTCCTACATGAAGAATATGATTACATAGTTTTGAACACCATATCTATTTTCTAAAAATTTCCAGGAGCTTCCAAACTTTGTTCTTGGCCCTAAATCGGCTTTTTTAACATCTCATATCTCCGGTGGAGAAGCTCCAAAAATTTTGAAATTCATAGCAAATAGTGCACTATTCTAGAGCAACTTGAAGTTAAAATTACAACTTTTATACTCTATTAATAGCGAAGTTTCTATAATGCGAAAGAACGCGTTTTCGGCTCAAATGGAGGTTTGCCTTATCTTCCATATCTCGATAACTATTGAAGCTAGAGACTCCAGTAAGAAACCAATTTGTTCCTCATGATATGGACTACAAGTCATGGCATTATAAGGTTTCACTCAACTCACTTCCTCTAGGTCTGACTAAGCTTGAAACTTACCCATCGATTTTGGGAGAAACGCTATATTTGACCTTCAAAGACCAATGGGAGGGGGAAAATATCAGATTTGTGGTTTCTGCCCTTTGTTGTCTCCTACATGAAGAATATAATAACGTAGGTTGAATCCAGTACCTAGTTTCCAGAATTTTCCAGGAGTTTTCAAACTTTGCTCTGGGCCCCAAATCGGCCATTTTTAACATCTCATGTCTCCGGTGGAGAAGCTCCGACGAATATAAAATTGATAGAAATAATACCCTGTTCCAGAGTAACTTTGAGGTAAAATTACAACTTTGATATTCAAATAATAGCGAAGTGGTGGGCACTTTGAATTTTACAGATTTTGCAGAAAATTGTTCGTTTCTCTTTCAAGACAAGATTCAAACTTTCCACTGGGTAAATCAACAGGCTACACTCAGGCTCACACCACTCTCTATGAAGATATAATAGCAAAGAAACGTTGTTGGAACATTCGCCCTGCTTACACCGTCTTCTCAAATTTGGAGGATTAGGGCAGACCCACTTATCTCGAACTATCATCAACATCAAGTAAAATGTACTTAATCATGAAATTTGTATCGTGGTCCCTTGGTAAGGTTGCTCAAGACATTGTTTAAAATTGTCCATGAAACATAACATTTGAAATTTCAGTTTTAACATAAAGTGGATAATGTACTTCTACGTTAATTCTGTCTACTACTCCTTCCTTGTCACATAAACAAAAGGTTACGGAATGGTTCTGATTTGTTATAATTATAATGTATTAATGGTAAGCTACTCTGTTCTGGACCATTCTCCTTCCGTTCTCCTCCTCCTGTGACAAAAGCGGGAGATGCACTTTATCTGGAGTGACTGAACAAGAAAATTAGAGTGGGAAGGAGATTGTCCTCGCTACTGATAGTGCAGAATGTCTGAGCTAAAGAAGGCCGTTAAGGACATGATGATTGTACACGAGTAGGTGAAATGAAGTTCTAAATAATTTCAATATAATGTTAATGTTACGCAATTTAACATAAGGAGATTTAATCCGAGAGCTAGTTAATATGGCACAAACTACATGTCACAGTGAAGTAAACCCTGAACCATACACGAGAAACACCATCTATTTTAAGTGAAACTTGACATCCGGAATTGAACAATAAAATTTTTAAAGGCCGATGATTAGTTCTTTCCATGTATGTGTGTTTTGCATTTGTGAATAGTTGTGTTGTCCTGTGTGTAGGTAGCGGCCTTGCGACTCATTCGTCCAAGGAGTTTTGCCGTCTGTGTAAAAAATTGCGAAATTGAAGAAGAGGCCAGGGCCCAAAAACTGGCTGTAGAGCCATTGATGAATAAATGAATAGTACTTATTACAAGAACGAACTGCCATGTCTTCGTTTCAACGACACAAATTCATTTGTTCTTATTTAAAAGGAAGATCATTTCTGAAAAGTTAAAGAACAGTGCAGGCAAATATTCTGAAATTAGAAAATCCAGCGCGTGGAAAGGCATACTCCAGAGTGAACACGTGTTTTTTCAAAAGCGTTCTTTGTTAATTTTGATACTTCATTGACTTTGATGTTAAATCATTTCTCATACAAATCTATTGCCTCAAAATTAATCATATTTCAGATATCACATTGCACAGAGTAAGACATTATATTCACTTGCATAGTGCTAAAGGTTTACCGAATAGAAAAATATTTAAAATAGAAGGCAGCTTACCCTCTGAGAGCCAAACGTGAAAGTTCGGGACTGGTAATGTCAAAATCCGCCACTGGTCATGATTCTGATCCGGTTCCATCTGTCTCCCAGCCCCGAAACGTATCTTCATATACATATCTTAATATGATCCTTCCATTTCTTTGGTTTGCCACGTGGTAACTTTAAAGGAGGTCTCCCTACCAAACATCCTTAACTTTATCATTAGTATAGTGACCGAAGAACATAAACATGTGTCCGTTCACTTTACTTGGATTAATGAAAGAAACATTTTACCAAAATGTGCGTGATAAACTAAATATCGAAGGAGGGGCATTTAATGTATGAGTAACATTAGAATTGAAATGGAGATTATTTAGCTCAGAATTGTAACATAATAAC
>NW_019724957.1:17006-18486 GCF_002891405.2 Cryptotermes secundus | reverse complement strand
ATTTCTGTGGGACAGCCTCAAGTGAATACATTCAGCAGAAGAGCATTGGAGAAACGAAGCGTGAGAAGACACACAAAGTGATAGGGGAAATGGCGTTTTTGCGAGGATGCGGACGAACGAAAAATTTTGGCAATAGGACGTCATTCCTTGCAGGAAATGTCAGCTGATGGTGACGATAATGAAGTGAACCAGTTGTCACTTTTACAGGTTTCATCGTCATTTTATCGCTGTGTGCCCATGAACTTGATCGTCGGACGAAATGTTGTGTGAAGTGCTGCATTACGAACTGGGTGACGTATGTGTACCGGGCCTACTGGGTCTGGGATATTCCTGCACTATTATTATTTCTCTCCCCATCTTGGACACGTAATGACTCGTTGCTGCACTGCAACTACGTACGCCTTTCACTGAACGTGAAGGATATCCGGCAGTACTTGACGTAACTGAACGCCCACTATTCGAATAAGCACCAATTATTGCAAGTGATAGTAAACGTTATTGAAACTTGTCAGCTCTGAATGTGACTAAAGTGAGAAGGATGAATGGAACTATCATTGTTAAGTGGGCTCGCTGTCGCTTCGCATAGAGCATATTTACGTTGCAGGGGACAAGCCCTCCAAAGATGACCATTAAATGTAAAAGGTGAAGTTATCACTGGTAAAGCTAAAGAACCTCTGCTTAACTAATTAAGAACTACGCCATGAAGGGGTATGGGCTAGTGGATATATAGATCCACACTTCTCCTGACCTTGGCACTAGATGGTTGTGAGTGGTCTGTTTCACACCCTAGCCGCTTTAACCCCGGGATAAAAGCCCCCGATACCCATTGAATAGGAGGTTGGGTGGACCTCAGAGGTGGTCTGGGCGACGTGGGGACTTGACCCCACCGGGATTCGAACTCCAACCCCGCGGTCGTCCAGCTCGTAGCCTGTCGGTAAGAATGAATAAATGTTTAAGGGTTGGGCCTTCTCGGCCCTTGCACCACGACTTACAGTGATCTATTGTGGTTCCCCTTTCGATTAGCCCATCAGGAATCCTGTGTTTCTAATGAAGCGTAGGCTCAGCCTGTCGGTATACCGACTGTGCCATCTTGACTCCATTTAATAATATATGAAATGCAATAAAATAAACTAATTGCAGAAAAATGATCCTTGTTCTTAATTACGTAAACACTATGGCATGAAATCCAGGCAGTGCAAAATTGTTCTCTTCTCTCAATGGGTACCGTGGACCTTTCCTCGGGATTAAAGCTGCCGGGGCTTCAAACTGACCACTCACATGCAGCTACTGCCGACGTCAAGAAAATTTGGATACAACTTCCACTCAGCCATACCCCTTCATGGCGAGTGCTTATTTAGTTAAACACAGAGACAGCTTTATCTGTCGCGTAGCCGGGCTGGTTACTCCGCCGTCGTCAGGTTAATTATAATTAATTAACTCATGAAGGATATTTGCCTAATATTACTGAATATCAGTAATG
>NW_019724957.1:0-16876 GCF_002891405.2 Cryptotermes secundus | reverse complement strand
CTGTGGGGGACAGTTCTACCCCAGCCGGAAATTGAACCTCGGCCCATGCAGCCCGTAGCTGCGAAGATTCCGAATTTGTTCATCCCGGAACTCAGAAGAGGGGATATTCCAGTGCAGGCATGTCCAACTTCAAATAGGTTGTGATCGGCTTTTAGTGTCAAGACTGCCAGTGATCTACCGTCCCTTCCTATTGTCGTACCTCGCTTTAAGTAAAAATATTGGCAAAAAAACATCACACATGATGTTTGTTGTAAAATCCACATACATTTATAGTACAGACTTACATTGTTCGTCAAGAACAGAAAAATAGGAATCACTAATACCTATTTTCCTTTCAAAATCTGAATAAAATCATATTATATTACAAATTAATTTGCATGCTTTTCACGTATAATTCCTTATAGGCTTATGAGATCGACCAAAAATCGTCCCGCGATTGAAGTCTGCTCTAGTAGGAACGTTGGATGACGATTATTCGTAAAAAAGAAAGCATGTTAAGAAACGTCCGTAATCAGTGCGCACATGGGAGTATAATACTAAAATGCGTCTAGTAGGAGAAGAATGTGAGTGTGTGGACTGGATTGACTACGGTACCCGGATCTTGTAAATAGTTCGGACTCCACAAAAGTCAGTGAATTTCGAGAAAAGCTGCGATATTATTGGCTTCGCGAGTACTCTGTAAACAGTTCGGACTCCACAAAAGACAGTGTATTTCGAGACCAGCTGTGCTCCTATTGGCTTCACAAGAATTCGGTAAAGAGTTCGGACTCCAAAAGACAGGGAATTTCTAGAGAAGCTAAGGTTTATTGGCTTCACGGGGTCCCTGTAAACAGTTAGGACTACACGAAACACTGAATTTCTAGACTAGCTGTGCTAATATTGGAATAAGGCGGAAATTGTAAAGAGTTCGGAATCCACATAGACATTGAATTTCGAGACCAGCTGGGCTATTAATGATTTCAAGGGAACTCTGTAAAGAGTTCATACTCCACAAAAGACGGAAATTCGAAACAAGCTGAGCTTTTATTGGCTTTAAGAAAACTATGTAAACAGTTCAGACTCACAAAAGAGAGGGAATTTTGAGAGCAGCTGGGCTAATATTGGCATCACGAGACCACTGTAAAGAGTTCGATCTCCACAGAAAACAGTATATTTCGAGACCAGCTGGGCTATTACTAGCTTCACGAGGACTCTGTAAAGAGATAGAACTCCACAAAAGACAGCGAAATTCGAGAGCAGTTTGGTTATTAATTACGTCAATGTTACTCACTATACAGTTCAGACACCACAAAACAGGGAAATCGAGAGCAGCTGTGCTAATATTGGCTTTACGAAAACTCTGTATACCGTTCGGCCTCCACAAAAGACAGGGAATTTCGAGACCATTTGGGCTACTATTATCATCACGACGACTCTGTATAGAGTTCGGTGCCCACAAAAGACAGGAAATTTCGAGATCTTCTTTGCTATTATTTGCTGCACGAAATCTCTGTAAACTGTTCGGACACCACATGAGACAGGGAATTTCGAGAGCAGCTCCGCTACAATTTGCTTCACGAAATCACTGTAAACATTCGGTCTCCAAAAAAGACGGAATTTCGAGACCATTTGGGCTACTATTACCATCACTAGGACTCTGTATAGAGTTCGGTTCCCACAAAGGACAGGAAATTTCGAAACCAGGAGGGCTATTACTGGCTTCACGGGAACTTTCTAAACAGTTCGGACTCCATAATAGACGGGGAATATCGAGATAGATTTACTTCAATTGGCTTCACGTGGTCTCTGTAAAGAGTTCGGGGTCATAAAAGGACAGGACATTTCGAGAGCAGCAGCGCTACTATTGGCTTCACGAGATCTCTGTGATTTATTCGGACTCCACAAATGACAGTGAATTCCGAAAGCAGCTGGGATATAATTGGCTTCACGGGAACTGTGTAAAGATTTCGGACTTAACAAAACGCACGGAAATTCGAAAACAGCTGGGCTAATATTACCACCAGGAGACCTCTGTAAAGAGGTCGGACACCACAAGAGACAGTGTATTTCGAGACTATCTGGGCTATCATTTACTTCACGAGAATTCTGTAAAGAGTTCGGTGTCCAAAAAACATTCGGAATTTCGAGACCAGCTCTGTTAATATTGGCTTAACGTGGACTCTGTAAACAGTTCGGACTCCACAAAAGGCAAGAAATTTCGATCCCAGCCGGGCTATTATCGGCTTCACAGTAACTCTGTAAACAGTTCGGTCTCCAATAACAGACAGGGAATTTCGAGACCATCTGTGCACTTATTGCCTTTACGAAAATTATGTAATCAGATAGGACTCACAAAACAGGGAATTTCGAGAGCAGCTGGGCAATTATTTGCTTCACAAGAACTCTGTAAAGAGTTCGGACTCCACCAAAGACAGGTAATTTCGAGCGGACCTGGGCTAATATTGGCAACACGAGACCTTTGCAAAGAGGTCGTCTCCACAAAAGACAGTGTATTTCGAGACCATCGGGGTACTATTGGCTTCACGAGGATTCTGTAAAAAGTTCGGTCTCCACAAAACATACGGAATTTCGAGACCAACTGTATTAATATTAGCTTCGCGAGAACTCTGTAAAGAGTTGGGACTCCACAAAGGACAGGGAATTTCGAGAGAACCTTGGCAAATATTGGTTTCAGGAGGACTATTTAAAGAGTTAAGTCTCCAAAAAAGAGAGGGAAATTCGAGAGCAACTGGGGTACAGTTGGCTTCACGAGACATCTGTAAAAAATTCGGACTCCACAAAGACAGGGAATTTCGAGAGAAGCTGGGCTTCTATTGGTTTCACGAAGACTATATAAATAGTTCAGACTCCACAAAAGACAGGGAATTTCGAGACCAGCTCTGCTATTATTAGCTTAGCTAAAATTCTGTAAAGAGTTCATACTCCACAAAAGAAATGGAATTTCGGGAGCAGCTGAGAAACTATTGGCATCACGACACATCGGTATAGAGTTCGTTCTCCACAGAAGACAGTGTATTTCGAGACCAGCTGGGCTACTGTTGGCTTTACGAGAACTATGTAAAGAGTTTGGGCTCCACAAAGACAAGGAATTTCGAGAGCATTTGGGCCCTTAATGGCCTCAAGGGAACTCAGTATACAGTTCGGACTCCACAAAAACAGGGAATTTCGAGAGCAAATGTGCTAAAATTGGCTTCAAGAAAACTCTGTAAACCGTTCGGCCTCAACAAAAGAGAGGGAATTTCGAGACGAGTTGGGCTACCATTATAATCACGAGGACTCTGTATAGAGTTCGGGGCCCACAAAATCCAGGAAATTACGAGATCATCTGTGCTATTATTGGCTTCACGAAATGTTTGTAAACTGTACGGACACCACACGAGACAGGGAATTTCGAGAGAAGCTGTTCCATAATTGGCTTCACGAAAACTCTGTAAACAGTTCTGTCTCCACAAAAGACAGGGAATTTCGAGACCAATTGGGGTAACATTATCATCACTAGGACGCTGTATATAGTTCGGTGGCCACAAAGTACAGGAAATTTCGCGATCATCTGTGCTACTGCTGGCTTCATGAAATCTCTGTAAACTGTTCGGACACCACAAAAGACAGGGAATTTCGACAACAAGAAGGTTATTTTTGGCTACACGGGAACTCTGTAAACAGTTTGGGCTACACAATAGACAGGGAATTTCGAAATATATGTTTCCTTCAATTGGCTTCACGTGGTCTATGTAGAGAATTCGGGGTTCACAAAAAACAGGAAATTTCTAGAGCAGCTGGGCTACTATTGGCTTCACGAGAACTCTGTAATTTATTCGGACTGCAGAAATGACAGTGAAATTCGAGAACAGCTGGGCTACGATTGACTTCACGAGAATTATGTAAATATTTCGTACTTAACAAACACGGAATTTCGAGACGAGCTGTGCTAATATTGCCTTCACGGGGACTCTGTAAAGAGATCGGACTCCACAAAAGTTACGGAATTTCGATCCAAGCTGGGCTATTATTGGCTTTACGAAAACTCTGTAAAGAGTTCGTTCTAACAAAAGACGGAGAAATCCGAGACAAGCTGGGTTATTATTGGCTTCACGGGAACTGTGTATACATTTCGGTCTCCACAGAAGACAAGGAAATTCGAGAAGAGATGTGCTAATATTACCATCACGAGACCACTGTAAAGAGGTCGGACTCCACAAAAGACTGTATTTCGAGAACAGCTGGACTACTATTTGCTTCATGAGTATTCTGTAAAATTTTCGGTGTCCACAATCATGAAGGATTTCGGGACCAACTGTGCTAAAATTGACTTCATGAGGACTCTGTAAAGATTTCGGACTCCACAAAAGTCAGGGTAATTCGATCCCAGCTGGGCTATTATTGGCTTCGCGGTAACTCTGTAAAAAGTTTGGACTCAAAAACAGAAAAGGGATTTCGAGATAGGATTGCTAAAGTTGGCTTCACGAAGTCTCTGTATAGAGCTCGGGTTCCACAAAGACAGGATATTTCGAGATAGGCTTGCTACAATTGGCTTGACGAAGGCCTTGTAGAGAATTTGGGCTCCAAAAANCTCCACAAAGACTGGAAATTTTGAGAGCAGCTGGGCTAAAACTTGCTACACAGGGAATCTGAAAAACAGTTCGAAATCCTCAAAAGTCAGTGAATTTCGAGGACAGCTGTGCTATTACTGGCTTCGCGAGAACTCTGTAAAGAGTTCGTACTTCACAAAAGACAGGGAATTTCGAGAGCAGCTGGGCTAATTTGGCATCACGAGACCTCTGTATAGAGTTCGGGTTCCACAAAAGACAGAGGTTTTCGAGCCCAGCTGGGCCATTATTGGCTTCACGAGGACTCTGTAAAATTTTCGGGCCCCAAAGAAACAGGGAATTTCGAGAGCAACTTGGCAATTAATGACCTCAAGGAAACTCAGTCTACAGTTCGGAATCCACAAAAGTCAGGGAATTTCGGGACAAATTCTGCTACAATTGTCTTCACGAAAAGTCTGTAAACAGTCCGGACTCCACAAAAGACCGGGAATTTCGAGACCAGTTGGGCTACTATCGACATCATGAGGTCTCTGTATGATTTCGGAATCCACAAAAACAGGAAATTTTGAGATCATTTATGGTGTTATTTGCTTCACGAAAAGTCTGTAAACACTTCGGACTGAACAAAAAACAGGAAATTTCGAGACAAACTGTGTTATTATTGGCTTCAGGAGACTTTTGTAAACAGCTCGGTTTCCATAAAACATACGGAATTTAGAAACCAACTGTGTTAATATTTTCTTCGCGAGTACTATGTAAAGATTTCGGACTCCACAAAGGACAGGGAATTTCGAAAGCAGCTGGACTAATAATGGTTTCAAGAGAACTCTATAAAGATTTCGGCTCCACAAAAGACAGGAAATTTCGAGACCACCTGTGTCATTATTGGCTTCACGAGTCCTCTGTAAACAGTTTAATGTCCACAAAACGTACGGAATTTCGGAAACAACTGTGTTAATATTTGCTTCGCAAGAACTCTGTAAAGAGTTCGGACTCCACAAAAGACAGGGAATAATTAGAGAAGCTCGACTAATATTGGTTTCAAGAGTACTCTGTAAAGAGTTCGGTCTCCACAAAAGACAGGAACTTTAGAGACCAGCTGGGCTACGATTGAGTTCATGGAATCTCTGTTAACAGTTCGGACTAAACAAAAGACAGGGAATTTCGAGAGCAGCTTGGCAAGTATTGGCTTCACTAAATCTCTGTAAAGATTTCGCACCCCACAAAAGACAGAGAATTTCGAAACCTGCTGGGCTATTATTTTCTTCACGAGATCTCTGTAAACAGTTCGGACTCCAAAAGAGACAGGAAATTTGTACATAAGTTTGCTAAAGTTGGCTCCACGAGGTCTCTATATAGAGTTCGTGCTCCACAAAAGACAGGAAATTTCGAGAGCAGCTGGGCTAGTATTGGCTTCACGAGAACTCTGTAATTTATTCGGATTCCACAAAAGATAGTGAACTTCGAGACCAGATGGGCGAGGATTCTTAAACAGTTCGGGCTCCACAAAACACACCGAATTTCGAGACCAGCTGTGCTACTATTGGCTTCACGAGGACTCTGTAAAGAGTTCGGAATTCACAAAGACAGGGAAATTCGATCCCTGCTGGGCTATTATTGCCTTCGCGAAAACTCTGTAAAATGTTCGGACTCCACAAAATTCAGTGTATTTCGAGACAAGCTGGGCTACAATTGGCTACACGAAGACACTGTGAAGAGTTCGGTTTCCAGAAATCGGGGAATATCCAGAGCAGCTGAGCTATTATTGGATTCAAGGGTAGTCGGTAAACAGTTCGGTTTCCACAAAAGACAGGGAATTTCGAGACCAGCTCTGCTACTCTTTGCTTTAAGAAAACTATGTAAACAGTTCGGTCTCCACAAAAGGCAGAGAATTTGGAGACATGTTGGGCTACTATTTGCATCACGAGGACTCTGTAAAAGTTCCGTATCCACAAAAGATATGAAATTTCGAGATCATCTGTGATATTATTGGCTTCACGAAAACTGTAAACTGTTCGAACTCCACATAAGACCGCTGATTTCGAGAGTAGTTGTGTTAGTATTGCTTTCGCGAGAACTCTGTAAATAGTTCGTTCTCAACAAAACACACGGAATTACGAGACCAGACGTGATAATATTGACTTCACGAGAACACTTCAGACAGATTGGACTCCACAAAGACGGTATTTCGAGAGCAGCTCGGCTATTACTCTGTATTCAGTTCAGACTCCACAAAGAAAGTAAATTTCAAGTCCAACTGGGCTTCGATTGACTTCAGGAAGACTATGAAAGCATTTCGGACCCCGCAAAATTCAGTAAATATCGAGACCAGCTGTGCTATATTTGGCTCCGCCAAAACTCTATACAAAGTTAGGACTCCACAAAACACACGGAATTTGGAGACCAGATATGCTAATATTGTCTTCACGAGGACTCTCTAAAGAGTTCAGACTCCATAAACGACAGGGAATTTCAAGAGGTGCTGGCCTAATGTAAGCTTAAGAGGATATCTGTAAAAAAGTTTGGACTCCACAAGAGACAGAGAATTTGGAGACCAGCTGTGCTATTATTGGCTTCACGAAACTCTGTAAAGAGTTGGGTCTCCACAAAAGACAGGTAATTTCGAGACCAATTGTGTTAATATTGGCTTCACTAGGAATCTGTGTAGAGGTCCGTATCCACAAAATACAAGTAATTTTGAGACCAGCTGTGCTAATATTGGCTTCAAGAAAAATCTATATAGGGTTCGGACTTCACTAAAGAGAGGGAATTTCGTGAACAGCTATGCTTCTGTTGCCTTCGCGGGAACTCAGTAAACAGATCGGGCTCCACAAAAGCAAGGAATTTCGAAACAAGCTCTGATAATATTGGCTTCACGGGAACCCTGAAAAGAGTTCGGAGTCCTCAAAATACGGAACTTCGAGAGCAGCTGGGCTACTATTGTCTTCATGAGAACTTTGTTATCAGTTCAAAGTCCAAAAAAGACAGGGATTTTCGAGGGCATCTTGGCTACGATTGACTTCATGAGGATGAAGCTGATGAGTAGCTGATCTACAATTGGCTTCACGAGGACTCTGTAATAAGTACGGACTCCACAAATGGCAGGGAATTTCGAGGGCAGCTGGGCTATTAATGGCATCAAGGGAACTCAGTATACAGTTCGGGATCCAAAAAAAGACAGGGAAGTTCGACACCAGCTATGCTACTATTGGCTTCACAAAAAATATGTAAACAGTTCGGTCTCCACAAAAAGAGGATTTTTCGAAAATTGTTGTACTACTACTTGCATCACGAGGACTCTGTACAGATCTCCTTATCCATAAAAGACAGGAAAATTTCGAGATCATCTGTGCTATTATTGGCTTCACGAAATCGTTAAACTGTTCGGACTCCACGTGAGACCGGGGATTTCACTAGCAGCTCTGATACTATTGCCTTCACGAGAAATCTCTAAACAGTTCGTTCTCAACAAAACACATGGAATTTCGGGACCAGATATGTTAATATTGGCTTCAAGAGAAACCTACAAACAATTTGGAATCCACAAAAACGGTATATCGAGAGCAGCTGGGCTACTATTGACTTCACGAAAACTCTGTATTCAGTTCGGACTCCACAAAAGAGACCAACAGTGCTACGATTGACTTCATGAAGACTCTGAAAGGTAGATCGGACTCCACAAATTTCAGTGAATTTCGAGACCAGCTGTGCTATTATTGACTTCGCCAGAACTCTGAAAAGAGTTCGGACTCCACAAAACACACGGAATTTGGAGACCAGATGTGCTAATATTGTCTTCACGATGATTCTCTAAAGAGTTCGGACTCCACAAAAGATAGGTATTTCGAGATTTGCTGGCTAATTTTAGCTTCAGAGGATCTCTGTAAACCGTTCGGACTCCACAAAAGACAGGGAATTTGAAGACCAGGTGTGCTATTATTCGCTTCACTAAAACTCTGTAGACATTTAGAACGCCAAAAAGACAAAGAATTTCGAGACCAGTTGGGCTACTATTGGCTCCACGAGGACTCTCTGTAGAGTTCGGACTCCACAAAGGTAGGAAATTTCGAGACCAGCTGTGCTTCTATTGACTTCACGAAAATTCTGTAATCAGTTCGGACTGCACAAGAGACAGGGAATTCCCCGAAGAGCTTTGCTACTATTGCCTTCGCGATAACTCTGTAAACCGTTCGACTCCACAAAAACAAGGAATTTCGAAACCAGATGTGTTACTATTGGATTCACGAGAACTTTGTAAAGAGTTCGGACTCCACAAAAGACGGAATTTCGAAAGAAGCTGGACTACTGATTGCTTCACGAGAACTCTGTAATCAGTTCGGACTCCACAACAGACGGTGAATTTCGAGACCAGCTGGGCTAAGATTGACTTCACGAGGACTCTGTATACAGTTCGGGCTCCACAAAACACAGGGAATTTCGAGTCCAGCTGTGCTAATATTGGCTTCACGACGACTCTGTAAAGGGTTGAGACTCCACAAAACAAGGAATTTCGACACCAGTTTGAATATTATTGGTTTCACGGGAACTCTGTTAGCAGTTCGGGGTCCACAAAATGTAGGTAATTTCGAAAGCAGCTGGGCTAATTTTGGCATCACGAGATCTCCGTAATGAGGTCGGACTCCACAAAAGTTAGTATATTTCGAGACCAGATGTGCTAAAATATTTTTCACAAGGAGTCTGTAAAGGGTAGGGACTCCACAAATACAGGGAATTTCGGGAGCAAATGGGCTATTATTAGCTTCACGTGAACTATGTTAACAGTTCGGACTCCGAAAAAGACTGGGAAATTCGAGACAAGATGTGCTAATATTGGCTTCACGGAAACCCTCTAAACAGTACGGGCTCCACAAAAGACGGAATCTCGAGACCAGCTGGGCTAGGATTGACTTCACGAGGACTCAGTATACAGTTACTACTCCACAAATGTCAGTGAATTTCGAGACCAGCTGTGCTATTATTGTCATTACGATAACTCTCTAAACTGTTGGGACTCCACAAAAGACTGGGATTTTCTAGAGCAGCTGGGCTATTATTGTCTTCACGGGAACCCTGTAAACATTTCGGACTCCCCAAACACAGGGAATTTCGACACCAGCTGGCTTCTATTGTCTTCGCGAGTCCTCCGCAAACATTTCGGTCTCCACAAAGCAACGGAATTTCGAGTCCTACTGTGCTAATAATGGATTCACGAGGAGTCTGTTAAGATTTCGGTCTCCACAAATGACATGGAGTTTCGAGAGCAGCTGGCCTATTAATGGCCTTAATGGAACTTAGTATAGAGTTCGGACTCCACAAGAGACATGGGATTTCTCGGCCAGCTGTGCAATTATTGGCTTCTCAAAAACTCTGTAAACAGTTCGGACGACACAAAAGACAGGGAATTTCGAGAGCAGTTGGGCTAAAATTGGCATGTCGAGGACTCTGTATAGAGTTCGGTGTCCACAAAAGTGAAGAAATTTTGAGATTATCTGTGCTTTTATTGGCTTCACGATATCTCTCTAAACTGTTTGGTCTCCACATGAGACAGGGAATTTCGAGAGCAGCTGTGCTACTATTGCATTCGCGAGAACTCTGTTAACATCATCATCATCATGAGTAATCTATCAAGACGACAAGTCCACAGTCTCTTTCAAAACAATTCCTCCACTTTCTGCGATCTAGAGCTTTCTCCTTCAAATGACAGTATCCTCTTCTGTCCCCAAGGTCATCCAGCATCTTCTTACGTCTTCTTCCTCGTCTTCTTGTCACTTCTATCCGCCAATCTATCTTTCCTTCGATAGCTTCTTTTAGAAGGCAGTTTCTGCGTAAAACATGACCAATCCAATTAGCCTTCCGTTTTCTTATTTCATGTAGGATATTCCTCTGCTCACTGACTCTAATTAACACTTCTTCATTTCTCACATAATCGGTCCAACTGATCTTCTCCATTCTTCTCCAACACCACATTTCGAAACTTTCCAGATGTTTCTGATCTACTGCCCTAAGTGTCCATGTTTCAGCCCCATACAGAGCTATGCTCCAAATGTAGCATTTCACTAGTTTCTTCCTCAAATTTAAGTCCAATTTGCTGGTAAAAAGATTCTTCTTCTTGCTAAATGCAGCTTTTGCCATGGCAATCCTGGATTTAATTTCACAAGTACACCTTCCATCATCTGTTAACAAGCTACCCAAATATTTAAAACATTTCACATTCTCCACTTGTTTTTGGTCTATCTTTATTGTGACTGGGGTTGGTTGTCTCGAAATTTTCATTACTTTTGTTTTCTCCACATTCATTTCCATGCCATAGCACCTTCCAATTTCAATTAGTCTATCAATCATGCCCTGTAGCACAGTTTCTTCCTTAGCCATTAACACAAGGTCATCTGCATATTTCACAGTTTGAATAATTTGCCCTCCTACTTTGAAGTCACCGAGCCCATCCAGAGCTTCCTTGGTAAGGCATTCGCTGTACAAGTTGAACAGAATTGGTGATAAACAGCATCCTTGTCGAACTCCTCTTCCAATCTGCACACTTCCTGTCTCCCCCCTGTCCAGTCGTACTCTAACTTTCTGATCCATGTACAATTTGCTAATCAATCTTCTTTCATGCCAATCGATACCTGTTTCTTTCAGGATCTGCATTAATTTGGTCCAGTTTACCCGGTCAAATGCCTTCTGCCAGTCTATGAAGCAAACACACAGTTCTTCATCTATCTCCAAAGTTCGTTCCGCTATAATTCTCATCATCCCAATTGCATCCCTGGTTCCTTTTCCTCTTCTAAATCCAAACTGATCTTCTCCAAGTACATCCTCTATTTTCCTTTCAATTCTTCTTTTAAGTATCTTTGCTATTATCTTTGCTGTATGTGCAATAAGACTTATTGTGCGATGGTCGCTGCATTTTGTAGCTTTTGTCTTTTTCTTTAAGGCAATCATTGTAACTTCTGTAAAGTCCTTGGGCCACTCTCCACTTTCATATATGGTGTTCATTAGTTTTGTCAGTGTTTTCAAACCACCTTCTCCCAGTAACTTGAGCACATCTCCAGGTACATCATCATCTCCTGTAGCCTTTCCCTTCCTCATTTCCTTGATAGCTTTTTCCACCTCACTTTGTAAAATATATGGTCCTTTCTCGTCTGTATCTACTTCTTCTTCCGGTTCAACTTCTAAGGTTTCTGGCCGATTAGGTCGATCATATAGTTCTGAAATATAATTTTCCCAAATTTTCAGCACTTGCCTCTGATCTACTATTCTATTCCCCTGGGAGTCTTCGATGCCAACATTTTGAATCCCATGATTCTCTTTCCATCCTAGTTCTTTTGTCTTCATGTACATCAAATCATAACGGCCTGTTCTTTGAAATTCCATAATCTCATTACATATCTTCTCAAGATATTCCTTTTTGGCCCTGTCCGTGGCTCTTTTCAATTCATTCCTCAGTCTCCTGTATTTCCTCCTGCCTTCTTCATTGTTGACATTCTTCCATTTCCTTCGCTCCTCCATTTTACTCATCATCTCCTGTGTAACCCATGGTTTTCTTGCTATCTTCTCAACTTTACCTACCAAATCACTGATAGTATCTAACATGCATTCTTTTATATCGTTCCACTGCGCTTCAGCATTTCCGCTTTCACCTTCAATTGCACCGAGTTTCTCTTCTAGAGTCTCTTGCACGCTTTGTCTTTGAGCATATAACTTCTCCAAATCCCATCTGGGTCTGCGCTTTCGAAATCCTATAATTTTCTTCAACCTGGTTCGGAACTTGGCAACCAGCAAGTTGTGGTCAGAGTCAATGTCTGCCCCAGGATGGGTCTTCACATCCTTCTGTTAACAGTTTGGACTAAAAAACACCCTGAATTTCGAGAGCAGATGTGCTAATTTAGGCTTCACGAGAACACTGCAAACAGTATGGACTCAACAAAAGAGGGTATTTCGAGAGCTGCTGGGCTAATATTGGCTTCACGAAACTCTGTATTCAGTTCGGACTCCAAAAAGGACCGCGAATTTCGAGACCAACAGTTCTACGATTGACTTCACGAGTACTCTGAAAAAAAAAACAGTTCGGACTCCACAAAGTCAGTAAATTTCTAGACCAGCTGTGCTATTATTGGCTTCGGGAGATCTCTGTAACCACTTCGGACTCCACAAAGACAGATTTTCGAGAGCAGCTGGGCTACAATTGTCTTCATGAGAACTCTGTTTTCTGTTCGGAATCTATAAAACACAGGGAATTTAGAGAGCAGTTGGGATACGATTGACCTCACGAGGATTCTGTATACAGTTCGGACTTCACAAAATTCAGTGAGTTTCGAGACCAGCATTGCTAATAATGGCTTCGCGAGAACTCTGTAAACTGTTCGGAATCCACAAAAGACAAGGAATTTCGAGAGCAGCTTGGCTATTATTGGCTTAAAAGTAATTCAGTGAACAGTTCAGAGTCCACAAGTGACAGGGTATTTCGAAACCAGCTGTGCTAATATTGGCTTCATGAAAATTCTGTTAACAGTTCGGGCTCCACAAAAACAGGGAATTTCGAGAGCAGCAGGGCTAGTATTGGCTTCATGGGTACTCTGTAAACAGTTCGAGCTCCACAAAAGTGAGGGTGTTTCGAGAGCAGCTGGGCTACTATTGGCTTCACGAGACCTCTGTTAACAGTTCGGTCTCCACAAAACACACGGGATTTTGACACCCGCTATGCTAATATTGGCTTCAGAAGGACTCTTTAAAGAGTTTGCACTCCACAAAGCCATGCACATTCGAGAGCAACTGGGCTATTATTGGCTTCATGGAAACTCTGTTAACCGTTCGGACTCCACAAAAGACAGGGAATTTCGAGACCAGCTGTGCTACAATTGTCTTCACGAACACTCCGTAAACATTTCGGACTCCACAAAAGAAAGGGAATTTCGAGACCAGCTTAGCTATTGTTGGCTTCAAAGGAACTGTGTAAATATTTCGGACTCCACAAAAGACAGGGAAATTCGAGACCAGCTGGGATATTATTGGCTTCACCGGAAATCTGTTAACCTTTCGAACTCCACAAAATTCAGGGTATTTCGAGACCAACTGTGCTACAATTGACTTCACGAAATCTCTGTAAACCGTTCGGACTCCAAAAAAAGACAGGGAATTTCGGGACCAGGTGGGCTATTATTTGCTTCACTGGGACTCTGTAAGCAGTTCGGGCTCCACAGAAACAGGTCATTTCCAGAGCAGCAGTGATAACACTGGTTTCAAGAAATCTCTGTAAACAGTTCGGACTCCACAAAAGTCAGGGAATTTCGAGACTAGCTGTGCTTCTATTGGCTTCACGATAACTCTGTAAACATTTCGAACTCCACAAAAGACAGGGAATTTCGAGACCAGTTGAGGTACTGTTGGCTTCACGAAGACTCTGGTTAGAGTTCGGGCTCCACAAAGGCAGGAAATTTCGATACCAGCTGTGCTAATATTGGCTTCACGGGAACTCTGTAAACAGTTCGGTCTCCACAAAAGGCAGTGAATTTGACACCAGCTGTGCAATTATAGTCTTCTAGAGAACTCTGTAAACATTTCGGACTCCACAATTGACAGGGAATTTAGAGAACAGATGGGCTATTGTTGGCTCCACGGGAACCCTGTAAAAGTTCGGACTCCACAAAAGACAGGGAATTTCGGGACCAGCTGGGCTACTAATGGATTCACGAGACCTCCTTATACACTTCGGACTCCACAAATCAAACGGGATTTCGAGACCAGGTGTGCTAATATTGGCTTCACGAGGACTGTGTAAAGGTTTCCTACTCCACAAAAGACAGGGAATTTCGACACAAGAAGTAATATAATTGGCTTCACGGGAACTCAGTTAACAGTTTGGACTCCAAAAATGAAGAGTATTTCGAGACCCTCTGTCCTACTATTTGCTTTACGAAAACTCTGTAAACATTTCGGACTCCACAAAACACACGGAATTTCCAGAGCAGCTGTGCTACTATTGTCTTTACGAGAACTCCGTAATGGGTTCGGACTGAAAAAAGACAGTGAATTTCGAGAGAAGTTAGGTTACGATTGACTTCGCTAAGAGTCTGAGAAACAGTTCGGACTCCACAAATTCAGTGAATTTCGAGACCAGTTGTGTTATTATTGCCTTCGCGAGAACTCTGTAAACAGTTCGGACTCCAAAAAAGACAGGGAATTCCGAGAGCAACTGGGCTATTATTAGGTTCACGGGAACTCTGTAAACAGTTCGGACTCCAAAAAGACATGGGATTTCGAGCGCAGCTGGGCTACAATTATCTTCACGTGTCCTTTGTAAACAGTTTGGACTCCACAACAGACACCGAGTTACTAGATCAGCTGTGCTAATATTGGCTTCACGAGGTCCCTGTAAAGGGTTCGGTCTCCAAAATAACAGGCAATTTCGAGAGCAGCTGGTCTATTATTGGCTTCACGAGAACTCTGTTTACAGTTCGCACCTCACAAAAGACAGGGAATTTCGAGACATACTGGGCTCTTATTGGCTTCACGAGGACTCTGTAAAGAGTTCAGGCACCAGAAACGTCAGGGAAATTCGAGACTAGCTCTTCTAATTTTGGCTTCGCCAGAACTCTGCCAACAGTTCGGACTCTACAAAATACAGGGGATTTCGAGACCAGATTTGTTATTATTTGCTTCAAGAGAACTATGTAAACAGTTCGGTCTCCACATAAGACGGAACTTCGAGACCAGCTGTGCTACTATTGCCTTCACGAAAANATTTCGAGACAAGCTTTGCTTCGATTGGCTTCACAAGAACTCTGTAAACAACTTTGGACTCCACAAGAGACAGGGAATTTCGAGACAAGCTGTGCTACTATTGGCTTCACCAGAACTCTTCTCAATGTAGTTACGAGACAGCAAGGAGTCTGAGTCATTAATTACATATTTTCGGATCGGAGTGATAGGAAGGCAAACCGCAAATAGGTTTTGTATGCCTTCTGTTGGAATTTCTGTAAACATACTTCACATTATGACCGTCTCAGAACAGCGACCAAGAAAATGTAATGTATTGGTTACGGTGATCGAATAAATTTGGATGATGTAGGCGGGGCATTTGACGCGTATGTGACGTGCACATGTGTGTAGAATGTTACTAGATAGAAGCTAGAAGTAAAGTTATCCCTGTAACAGACCGTGAAGCCCCACCGTTTTCTGATACATCGAGGCTGCCACAATTTCTAGACATTGTACACACAGCTGTCGGTGAAGTGAGCCTTAAGCGCCTGCCGCCGCCCGATACCCCCCAAGGAAATTCCTGCTACTCATTTCTGTCAGAGGCTCATTCGACCCCAGGGCCATAGTGAAACTGCAAGGATTAGATCAATTTGAAAAACCCAATGAACTCATCGGAGTTTGAACCTGCGACTTTCCGGCTTGTGAAATAGTGCCTCAAGCAACTACGCTACATCGTGCCCCCTTACTACGCGGTATGTGTAATGTATTTAACGACGTTGTTACATGGCATTTGTGGATTATAATGAATAATGAATTTAAATGAATCAGGAAGGAAGCTGTCTGGTCTAATTTTAGGTGCGAACCCGCTTTTTGCCTGGAAGGAGTGAGCAAATCCACGATAAATCTCAGTTGAAGTAGTCTTACCGGTCGAGATTCAAAATGAAAACCTCCTGAATCCAAGCCAGAAACGTTACTGGTCTAACCAGTTTGTTTGGTGCCGTGTCATAACCCAGACTACACACTCACGCACGGAGCTGGGCCAATTGTGCAGCCACTCATGAAATTCCCAGCTTTATATGGAACCCGAAGGCTCTTTGCCATGTTCACAGTAGCACTTCACTGGTCCCTATCCTGAGCCACATCAATACAATCCATACCATCCCATCCTATCTCCCTAGGGTTCATTTTAATATTTTTCGCCCACTTACGCCTTGGTGTTCCCAGTGATCTATTTCCTTCTGGCTTTCCCACCAATATCCTGTATGCATTCCTCTTCCCACACATTCGTGCTGAATGCTGTGTCCATCTCATCCTCTCTAATTGTACTTAGAGAAGAGTACAAGTTTTGACTACCACAGAATGGAAATAGAATCCTTAATGTTGCGGAAGTTCAGCTTTTATGATTTGTGTGTGTGTACTGTCGAGACGGTCCGTTCTTTCAATTACCTTATAATATTGTCAAGTGTTGGGTGTATGTCACGCGACAAATAACTTCACGTCGTCTTGGATATAGCGAATTTATTCCACACTCGCTCTTACACTCACACAGTTTACAATTACTCAACTACTGCCATTGGCAGTATCAGAATTACTTCTTCTGCTGTAGTCACTGCCATGCACTCGATACAACCCGA
>NW_019724956.1:0-450 GCF_002891405.2 Cryptotermes secundus | reverse complement strand
GATTTCAAGTAATTATAAAGAATTTCAACAAATTTTCAAAGATTCAATTTTAATTTATGGAAAACTATTGATTTTTGACCAATATTTATTTATTAATCTCTTTTAATCAAATTTTGAAAACTTTATGATTCTTTAAGTAATTCTAAACTAATTTTGACCTTCTAAATCCAAATTCATATAATTTTAAACAGTATCTCCTCGATTTCAATTGAATATAAATTATATTAATTACGTTGTACAAGATTTCACATAATTTTGTGAATTCAAGAAGACTGGTTGACGATTTACATTATATTTTCGAAATTCTAAAGAAAATTAGAATCATCTGCATTTGGTTTAAAGAATTTTATTTGAATTTTGAACGAATTGAATAAAATATATATAATTTTATCCTAAAATTCTTTAAAATGTTCACGTTAAAATAAAGAATTTGAATAAATTTATAAAAGA
>NW_019724955.1:493-729 GCF_002891405.2 Cryptotermes secundus | reverse complement strand
AAGTAACTTTATAGAAATGGTATGTTTTCTGTGAAACTTTTGCTGCTTGTGTGAGAATATGCAGATGGTATGGCACTGGACAGCAGAGTGTGTTGCATTATTGGAACTTAATTATTCGTACTGTAATCCGAGTAATGGGTATGAAATTTTTGGAAGGTGTTGAAAGAAAAATGAGAAGGGATGTAATTATAAGAGGAATGTTTACAGCTGCTTGGTCATGCAAAGAGAATGAGTGT
>NW_019724955.1:0-484 GCF_002891405.2 Cryptotermes secundus | reverse complement strand
TGTTGAGAAGGGCTTTAGAATTATTTTCTGAATGAGAGAGACACCCAGTTGGGTGAATACTAATAGACAGTATGAAGAGAGGAAGTAATTGGCAAGGTATCAAAAGGGAAATGTGAGAAGAAGGGGTAGAGATTGGAGATATCATGTGCATAGATCTGTGTACATCAGAAATTATGCAGAAGGGCATGACAACAATATTTTTGTGTTTAATTCTTTGATTCATATAATACTAGAAAACTGAATTTTATTCACTTTGTTTCTGCATTCCACTGAGTCCATTGTGCTGTCATGAATGTGGCCCAGTGTGGACTGAAGATGCTTATGCTGTGAGACATTCTAACCACCCAGCAGGGTTCCTGCAGAGCTCACTAACAGGGGTGACAGCCTGCCACCAACAACATCATGCCCTGCCAATGCACTCAGGGCCTTCTTCCCCACAGTACTCATCGGCAGTGAATTCTGCCCACACCAGCACTGCCTCGGA
>NW_019724954.1:0-1981 GCF_002891405.2 Cryptotermes secundus | reverse complement strand
AACCAAATACTTTCTAATGATCTTGATGGCTGTAGTGAAGAAAATATGGACACAACAGCTGTTGTGAGCTAGATGCAATGAGATGCAGCCATAGGAAGGAAAGCATGTGCTGTTTAATGTTTTGTGTTGTGCATCCATTTCTGAGAAAGATGTGATGGTTTTACAGGACTGTACAAATTCAAAGAATGTTTTAGTGGGTCCATTTGTTGAGATATACCCAACACCTCATGATGCAAATCATGCTGTGTATATAAAAGCTGAGGCTCTCTCAGATGCAGAAGAGGAAGAGGATCCTGTTGCAATAACATTTCCAGAACTAAAGGCTGAACCTGAGGTGAGCTGTATGTGCACTGTTAGGCAGGGAACACAAATGTGCTTGTCTTTTTCGCCTCCGTCTCTGTCTGTGCATGTGAAACAGCTCTACTATGCTTTTGACCAGATTCTGAAGGTTTCTTTTCTGTGAAATGTTTCTAGGCAACTGTAGTTTCTTGAATGTTGCCTGTGATGTACCAGTGCCACTTTCTTTTAAGCAGATCTAATATGGATGGAATGAAATGCTGTGTAAACTGAAAGTAAATTCTATACAGGAAAAATCCTTCACGTTTTCCTTGTCTGTCGAATCCACCAAACAGTGCTTTTACACTACATTATAGGGTTCCCAGGATCTGTAAATGCTGAAGTTTATCATTTGTTTTCTGTCTTCAATTCAGTCTGTTTCCATGTAATAACATAGAGGTGTCATAATATTGAGGAGTTGTTATAGGATAACTAATGATTCTCTAAAGATTAGTGACTGTGTGACATATTAGAGACACGTGTTGCCTGTTCTTTGTTTGAAGTAAATTTAATATACCTGACACTGTCAGAGTTGCCTCTGTACCTGCTGTCAGGTGATTGGTTGTCATGACAGATTCTTTGTTATTTTCTGTTAGACAGAAAAGTGACTCAAAATTACATACAGAGAATGTGTAAAAGGTTTAAAAGCAATAGTGAAGAATTGGCATTGACAACACATCCGAAAATATAGATGCAGTTATGGTCAAGGGGAATATACAATGGATGTAATTAAACACACAAATAAGGCTATTAATGAACGTCAAAGAAAAATTTCAATAGATAGATATTGACGGAGGTTCTTACTTTTCTCGGTTGGTTCACAGCTCTGCGTTTCACAGCGACTGATGCACCACTGGCTGCAAGGTGCCTATAAATTTTACCAATGAATCGGTATGCCTGTGGCCAGTAATGCTAGGAATGAAGTATACAATTCACAGGTCACAGAATGTGTTGAAAATGCTGTCCCCCTACATGTAGACATTCCTCGCACCCGTAGAAGATGTTCAGATTAACCCTTTAACCTGTTGTGCAGGGATTTTTGCAATTTCCTTCTGCCTTATGGGGTTTACTGTTTTGAACTTTGTCCTGCAGAGAACCAGAGAAGAAAATATCTTAAAAATTAAGGCCAGATACCAGTGCTGATATTTCTGTCCCTAAAGGTATCATACAAAGCCTGGATAGACATACATGCAATGTGGGCCGTAGCTTAGTCTTGCTGAAGCCAGCCATAGCGTGTTTCTTATTCTGTTAACTCTTGAAAAATTGACTGAGAATGACCTGTACTTAACTTTCACAATTAATTGTTCCACTAAAAAAAATGCAGGTAGAGGAAACCTTCTTGCCCTTACATCATGCCACACTCAAACTTTCATTGGATCTAGCCATACTTCGTGGATGTGGATTCTGTGAATTCCAGTAACAATAATTTTTCCTATTTATGTATCCCTGCAAGTAAACCCATACTTCATTAGGGAGGATGTTATAATATATACAGTAGAACTTGGTTATAACGTCATCAAAGGGACCTAAAAATAGTGTCGTTATAAACGAATGTCGTAACCGAAATGGGCACTTCCACAGTAGTGTTATGTTAGTCACACAAAAATCTACCAAAACCGAGTTAAAATGTTGCATTTTTTAGTGA
>NW_019724953.1:0-544 GCF_002891405.2 Cryptotermes secundus | reverse complement strand
TTCGTCGCTAGCTTGCTAGCTTTTTCGTTGCTAGCTAGCTTTGCGTTGCTTGTTTCCTGTTTGCTTTGCGTTCCTTGCTTGCTAGATTTCGTTGCCAGGATGCTAGGTTAGCGCTGCCAGCTTCCTAGCTTTGCGTTGCTAGCTTGCTAGCTTTGTGTTGTTAGCTTGCTAGGTTTTCGTTGCTACATTGCTAGATTAGCGTTGCTAGCTTGCTAGCTTTGCTTTGCTAGCTTGCTAGATTGCTAAGTTTGCGTTGCTAGCTTGCTAGATTTGCGTTGCAATTTTGCTAGGAATGCGTTGCTAGCTTGTTAGATTTGCGTTGCTAGCTTGATAGCTTTGCGTTGATAGCTTGGTATTTTTGCGTTGCTAGCTTGCTAGCTTTGCGTTCTATATTGCTTCCTTTGCGTTGCTATCTTGCTATCTTTGCCTTGCTAACTTGCTAATATTGGTTGCTAGCTTGCTAGCTTTGCGTTCTATGTTGCTTCCTTTGCGTTGCTAACTTGCTATCTTTGCCTTGCTAACTTGCTAATATTGGTTGCTAGCT
>NW_019724952.1:0-705 GCF_002891405.2 Cryptotermes secundus | reverse complement strand
ATTTCACGGACCGTGCATTGAAATATGTTAAGGACGGGATTAACAAGAAATATGTTTTCGAGTCGGAGACTGAGAACTTGACCACAGAGAGTGACGCACGAGCTGTACAAGAAGAACCGGCAGCCCAAGGTCAATTATTTCCTCATACAGCTGATCTAATTCCCCTTTCCCCTTGTGAAGCAGAATCCCATGATTATGCACTTCCATGTTCCCCGGTCGAGCAACAGGAGAATGAAACATTAGAAGACAAGGCTGCGACTTCGTATACTACGAGTGATAACAACGCAAAGGAGTTTGTTATTTATAATGAAAGAGGGCAGAGATCCATAGCAACGAGTGCCAAAGTGGACTCATGCGGCGAAATAAGTACTTCAAGCGTCGAAGTTGACATAGGTGACGAGAGGTGTTTTCCTCGTCTTAAGCAGCGTTTAAGTGACCGTCTGGAAGCCAGAGCCTAGACGTGAGCAGCCAAGTTGAAAGAGAAGCAGTTTCAGTTAATGCCTCGCGACCATACCCAAACGATCATTCCACACCTATGAATGGTGAATCCTATGATATTGACCCAAGGGCGTTACAGCGTACAGATTTAGTCACTTTAGTGGATAACAATGCTAATCTCCAAGAACACAAAAAGAAGATGTTGTGTACAACTTTGGTCCAATATTTGAAGAACATGACTACGAGGCCAGGCAAATGTAACGTATA
>NW_019724951.1:215-381 GCF_002891405.2 Cryptotermes secundus | reverse complement strand
CGTATATAGCTTGCCAGATTAGCTGCAGTAAATTCAACCTTTATGATATTGTCGCGTATCGGGCATATAACAAGTGTTGGTGCTTCTGCGTTTCATTTTCCATTCGTTTTGGCGGCATAAGACGTCGTAGGGGTGACCACAGAATTCATGAAGTTATTCTAAGAAC
>NW_019724951.1:0-183 GCF_002891405.2 Cryptotermes secundus | reverse complement strand
CAAAAACAATATTTATGGTCATCCCTCGAAACGACCACCAAGGTCAGTACGATAAAATGTCGTCAACTGGAGCGATAATACATGAAGGAATGAGTTCTTTTCCCCCCCACACACACCAGTATCATCATAGGGGGTGACCAGTGTTCTGCCTTAATTCGTGACGTTTTTCCAAGAACTCGCTGC
>NW_019724950.1:0-1323 GCF_002891405.2 Cryptotermes secundus | reverse complement strand
TAGCCACACTAGCACTGAACTCCTAGCTGCGGTGCAATTCCTTATGTATTATTCGTGTGCACGTCCATATAGGCCTATTATCTTCAGTATTAGTATTATCTGATCCAAGGAAACCGGTTTCGCACAAGATGTGCTAGCCACCACCTGCCGAGGACAACCATGTCTCTTTCTTCAGGCAAGAGGGGCTTACTGTGTGTTAAACACTGCATTTCTATCTAACCGTCAACATGACAACTGCTTATCCTTCTCCATCGGAACTAGTCCGATTATGGATAAAATTTACAATATAATTTCATTTGTTTTTTCGTATATAATCACACGGTTGAGTTGGTCAGCTTTCTGCTTCGCTTACGTCAAATCCCGAGTTCAGATTTAGCTCAGAAAATGGCTATTCAGCTGAGGTTCCTTGCCGTGTTCCTTGGCTCATCCTAGAAAACACAGGAGTAAGGTAAAAAAAAAGGTAATAAAGTAGTGCCTGTGCTTAACTAATTCAGCACTATGACATGAACGTGTATGGGAGAATGGATGTACAGATCTCCGCATTCTTGACCTCGGCACTAATTGGAGGTAAGTGGTCAGTTTCACGTTCCGGCTCCTCTATCCCCGGGAAACAGCCCTCGGTACCGACTAAATACGAGGCTGGGTGGACCTCAGAGCCGGTTTGAGCGAAGTGGAGAAAACTCTTGACCTTACCGGGACTCGAACTCCGACCCCTCGGTCGTCCAGTCCGTAACTAGTAGATATACCGACTGCACTATCCCGGTTCCTCCCTGTATAAACAGTCAAATACAAATTCGTAATACATCTTTATCCAACCCAAAATACTTCGTCTGTCTTTGGTATATACAGAAACTTCTCCGTCATAATGATTTCTATCTTCATCTTTCCGTATAAAACACTTCCCTGCATACATATGGCTTCGTTATCCATCTACTGTTGCTTCTTTCTGTTACTTGGTCCTGCAATTTGAGCTTCTCTTGAATCCTGTGTGGTATTTTTTATTCCGAGGGATGAGACTGCGTAAACTTGGTATGTTCGACCATAATTGGATTATTGTACGATGATGATGATGATGATGATAATGTAGTGCGGCACAGTTACTGGAGTAAGAATTGGCAAAGCAAGCTTAAATACTCGGAGAAAACAATGCCCCAGTGCAAGTTTTATCCACCACAAATCCCACATGACATGACATAGGATCGAATCCGAGCCGCTGCTGTGGGAAGCCGGCAAATAACTGCCTGGCACGGCCTAGTATGGATGTAAGTAAGTACATCCCTCGGTTTCTGCTTAATCTAAGGTTCGTATTTTCCTACGCAGTTC
>NW_019724949.1:0-677 GCF_002891405.2 Cryptotermes secundus | reverse complement strand
TTCTCTGTTACAGAGGAATTAGCATGCATGCGGTCGTTAAAGGGAGGTCAGATATTTTTCATGAATTTCTGGAAGNCCATTCGATCTCGAGGGCTGACTCAGACAATTTCGAGAGTTTCTTGACTCCATGCAATCTGAATACTCTGATTTACTGTACTACTCGAAAGTAAGGTGGCTTAGCGCGGGACGCGTCTTCGAGCGAGTTTGGCAGCTGAAAGACGAAATAGTGTCATTCTTCCAAGAGAAACAGTGGTCTGTAGAATGTGAAATGCTGGAAGATACTGCATGGCTTTCGGACTTTGCATTTTTCACAGATGTTCTCTGCCACCTTAACAAGTTGAATGTCAAGATGCAAGGAAAAAATCAATTTATTGATGATATCTGGGGCCATATCAGAAGTTTTAAACTACAACTTGTTCTGTTTGCAGATCAGCTAGCTAAGAATGACTTGTCTCACTTCCCGAGGTTAAATTCAATAGCCCCAGTGATGAAGGACAAGCTTAGGAGCTACGAGGATAGCCTGAGAAGACTCCGTGGTGAATTTGAACGAAGATTTCAAGACTTCAGTGCCATTGAAAAAGACTTGGATGTTTTCATTATGCCTTTTAATGTAGACTGTGAAACAGTGAAATCGGACTTGCAACTTGAATTAATTGAGTTGCAATGTAACACTCAGA
>NW_019724948.1:0-3014 GCF_002891405.2 Cryptotermes secundus | reverse complement strand
ATCCAGATTTGCGTTTCTAGCTTGCCAGTTTCCGTTGCTAGCATGAAAGCTTTGCGTTGCTAGCTTGCTAGATTTGCTTGGCTAGCTTGGTAACTTTGCGTTGCTAGCTTGTTAGCATTTCGTTGCTAACTTGCTTGCTTTGCGTTGCTAGCGTGCTAGTTTTGCATTGCTAGCTTGTTAGCTTTGCGTTGCTAGCTTGCTAGCTTTGCGTTCCTAGCTTGCTAGATTTGCATGGCTAGCTTGCTAGATGTGCGTTGCTAGCTTGCTAGCTTTGCGTTCCTAGCTTGCTAGATTTGCATGGCTAGCTTGCTAGATGTGCGTTGCTAGCTTGCTAGCTTTGCGTTCCTAGCTTGCTAGATTTGCATGGCTAGCTTGCTAGATGTGCGTTGTTAGCTTGCTTTCTTTGTATAGGTAATTTGCTAGCTTTGCGTTGCTAGCTTGCTAGCATAACGTTGTGAGCTTCCTAGCTTTGGGTTGCTAGCTTGCTAGCTTTGCTTTCTAGCATGCTAGCTTTGCGTAGCTAGCTTGCCAGCTTTGCATTGTAGCTTGAAAAAAGTGGGTTGCTAGCTTGCCAGCAGTGCATTAATAGGTTGCCAGGTTTATCGTTGCTAGCTTGCCAACCTTGCGTTGCTAGCTTGCTAGATTTGCGTGGCTATTTTACTACGTTTGCGTTGCTACTTTGCTTGCCTCTTAGGTTCCGTTGCTAGCTAGCTAGTTTTTAGTTGCTAACTTGCTAACTTTCCGTTGCTAGCTTGCTAGCTTTCCGTTGATAGCTGGCTAGCTTTCCGTTGCTAGCTTGCTAGCTTTCCTTTGCTAGCATGCTAGCTTTCCGTTGCTAGCTAGCTAGCTTTGCGTTGCTAAATCGCTAGTTTTGCGTTGATTGTTTGCTTGCTTCGTTGCGTTTATATCTTGCGTTGCTGCGTTGCTAGCTTGGCGTTGCTAACTTGCTAGCTTTGCTTTGCTAGCATGCTTGATTGCTAGGTTTGCGTTGCTATCTTGCTAGCTTTGCGATGCTAGCTTGATAGCTTTGCCTTGCTAGCTTGGTAACTTTGCGTTGCTAGCTTGCTATCTTTGCGTTGCTGCGTTGCTAGCTTGCTATCTTTGCGTTGCTGCGTTGCTAGCTTGCTATCTTTGCGTTGCTGCGTTGCTAGCTTGCTATCTTTGCGTTGCTGCGTTGCTAGCTTGCTATCTTTGCGTTGCTGCGTTGCTAGCTTGCTATCTTTGCGTTGCTGCGTTGCTAGCTTGCTATCTTTGCGTTGCTGCGTTGCTAGCTTGCTATCTTTGCGTTGCTGCGTTGCTAGCTTGCTATCTTTGCGTTGCTGCGTTGCTAGCTTGCTATCTTTGCGTTGCTGCGTTGCTAGCTTGCTATCTTTGCGTTGCTGCGTTGCTAGCTTGCTATCTTTGCGTTGCTGCGTTGCTAGCTTGCTATCTTTGCGTTGCTGCGTTGCTAGCTTGCTATCTTTGCGTTGCTGCGTTGCTAGCTTGCTATCTTTGCGTTGCTGCGTTGCTAGCTTGCTATCTTTGCGTTGCTGCGTTGCTAGCTTGCTATCTTTGCGTTGCTGCGTTGCTAGCTTGCTATCTTTGCGTTGCTGCGTTGCTAGCTTGCTATCTTTGCGTTGCTGCGTTGCTAGCTTGCTATCTTTGCGTTGCTGCGTTGCTAGCTTGCTATCTTTGCGTTGCTGCGTTGCTAGCTTGCTATCTTTGCGTTGCTGCGTTGCTAGCTTGCTATCTTTGCGTTGCTGCGTTGCTAGCTTGCTATCTTTGCGTTGCTGCGTTGCTAGCTTGCTATCTTTGCGTTGCTGCGTTGCTAGCTTGCTATCTTTGCGTTGCTGCGTTGCTAGCTTGCTATCTTTGCGTTGCTGCGTTGCTAGCTTGCTATCTTTGCGTTGCTGCGTTGCTAGCTTGCTATCTTTGCGTTGCTGCGTTGCTAGCTTGCTATCTTTGCGTTGCTGCGTTGCTAGCTTGCTATCTTTGCGTTGCTGCGTTGCTAGCTTGCTATCTTTGCGTTGCTGCGTTGCTAGCTTGCTATCTTTGCGTTGCTGCGTTGCTAGCTTGCTATCTTTGCGTTGCTGCGTTGCTAGCTTGCTATCTTTGCGTTGCTGCGTTGCTAGCTTGCTATCTTTGCGTTGCTGCGTTGCTAGCTTGCTATCTTTGCGTTGCTGCGTTGCTAGCTTGCTATCTTTGCGTTGCTGCGTTGCTAGCTTGCTATCTTTGCGTTGCTGCGTTGCTAGCTTGCTATCTTTGCGTTGCTGCGTTGCTAGCTTGCTATCTTTGCGTTGCTGCGTTGCTAGCTTGCTATCTTTGCGTTGCTGCGTTGCTAGCTTGCTATCTTTGCGTTGCTGCGTTGCTAGCTTGCTATCTTTGCGTTGCTGCGTTGCTAGCTTGCCAGCTTTGCGTTGCTAGCTTGCTAGAATTGTGTGGATAGCTTGCTCCCTTGCGTTGCTACCTTGGTAGCTTTCCGTTGCTAGCTGGGTAGCTTTGCGTTGCTAGCTTGCTAGCTTTGTTTTGCTTGCTTGTTTGCTTTGCTTTCTTGCTTGCTAATTTTGATACGCTAGCTAGCTAGATTGCTAGATTTGCGTTGCTAGCTTGTTAGATTTGCGTTGCTATCTTGCTAGCTTTGCGTTGCTAGGTTGCTAGCTTTGCTTTGCTAGCTTGTTAACTTTGCGTTGCTAGCTTGTTACCTTTGAGTTGCTATCTTGCTTGCTTTGCTTTGCTAGCTTGGTCGTTTTTGCTTTGCTAGCTTGTTAGCTTTGCGTTGCTATCTTGCTTGATTTGCGTTGCTAGCTTGCTAGATTTGCGTTGCTAGCCCTGCAGCTTTGCTTTGCTATCTATACAGATTTGCGTTGCTAGCTCGCTAGCTTTGCTTTGCTAGCTTGCTAATTTTGCGTTTCTTTCATGGTAGGTTTGCGTTGATAGCTTGTTAGATTTGCGTGGCTAGCTTGCTAGATTTTCGTTTCTAGCTTGCTATCTTGTTTTGCTAACTTGCTAGCTTTGCGTTGCTTGCTTGCTAGCTT
>NW_019724947.1:0-513 GCF_002891405.2 Cryptotermes secundus | reverse complement strand
ATAATTTCAACCTAAAAATCTTTGAAATCTTCACCATAAATAAAAGAATTTCAAAAAATTTATAAAAAATTTTAATTTAATTTTAAGTATTCCTTCAAATTTCTGATAATTAATGTATTGTTTAATGAATTGTAATAAAATGTTCATTCATTCTAAGTTAATTAAAAGCATTTTAACAAATTATGAACGAAATTTACCTATTTTGTGAAAATTTTCTGAATATTCTTCGAAGATTTCACGTCACTATAAGGAAATACAGACAATGTGTGAAAGTTTACTTCTCATTAAATGGAATTATGTCCAAATTATTGATGATTTCTGCATTATATTAGGGAAATTAGGTCTTATCTCTTTGATGTTATCATAAATTAACGAATTTATACCAGCTTTTGAAAGATATCGATAAAATTTAAGAAATTTTAACCAAGAATTATTGCGGATTTCAAGTTAATAAATAGAATTTCAACAATTGTCAATGATTCCACCTAAATTTATGGAAATCTATCGAATTTA
>NW_019724946.1:3374-8197 GCF_002891405.2 Cryptotermes secundus | reverse complement strand
GATGTTAAGAGGTTGGCTGCCCTGTCACTGTGACTTAAATATCCGCTGTGCACCATCACGGTACCTTTCTTTCCTGGTATGAAGAGGTATTTATAAATAATAAGCCTGTGTTATGTGTATGTTTATATACATATATGTACAAGTTTTAATTAATCATCTGCCTGAAAGTATATGTTAAAAATTCAGTGAGATAGTGCAAATGGTAAGTGTTAATGTATGTATTATCCAGGACCGAGTAATGGGTAGTGCACCAAATTTTACAAACTTGTGTTTCCTCTGTTACACAACGAAATCGAAGTGTTTTTTCCTCTGAACCATGAATCTGAAGTATGTGTGAAAGAAGAATACTTGATAACATACAGTTATTGATTTAACGAAAGTAAGTGAATATAAGTATAGTGGGTGTAAAGTGAGGCAATGTGTGTTTGAGTTTATTCTTGCACTATTAATAATATCGTGTGAATTATGTAGAGTGGTTTCGAAGAAATGTGTTTTAGTGGTTATATGGATAGAGAGTGAATTATATTTTATGAATGCATATTTGGTATGAGAGAAAAGAGCGTGTAGTTTTTGTATGTAGCCTCTGAATATTTCACGTGTGTGTAGGTTATTAGTCAGAATGTTATATTTTTTATATTATTATAAGTACTTTTAAGAAGAGGGTGCAAAGTGAATTTCTAGTTCCCATTCAAGAAGATATTTTTTGAATTTATGGCTTAGTTGTGTGTGACACAGTTGTGTGTATAGTTTGTGTTGTTTTGGTTATAGTGAAATGTGTAATGTGAAGTTTATATTCTGTAGTGTGACATTGTATTTTTGCGTGTAATATATACAGTGACTTTTCGTGAGTTATTGTAGTGTTTTCAAGAATGTTAAGATTTTCATTCAGGTAATATAGATTCAAAGGTTTCCCCTTTCCTAGCATGAAGATGTATTTATAAAAAATAAGACGGTGTTATGTATATGTTTATATACATATATGTACATGCTGTGATTAATTATGTGCCTGAAAGTATATTTTAAATTATTCAGTGAGATAATGCAAATGGTAGGTGTTAATGTGTGTATTATACTGGACCGAGTAATACGGAGTGCATCAAATTTGGTAAACGTGTTTCTTCTGTTCCACAACGAATTCGAAGTATTTTTCCTCTGAACGATGAAACTGAATTATGTGTGAAAGAATACACGATAACGTACATTTATTGATTTAACGAAATTGCATATAACAATAGTGGTTGTGTAGTGGAGAAAACGTGTATTTTATATTATCTTGCATTGTTATTAATAATCTGGTATATAGTATGTACAGTTATTTGCACCTAATGTGTTTTAATGGTTGTATTGATAGAGATTAAATTACATTTTATGAGTGCATATTTGTTATGGCAGGAAACGCCGTGATATTTTTGTATCCTAGCCCCTTTATATTAAATATGTCAGTAAGTTCGTACTCAGAATTATATACTTTTTGCTTTAGTGTAAGCACTTGTAAGAAGAAGATGCAAAGTGAATTTCTAGTTCCTATTGAAGAAGAAATTTTTTGAATTCATATCTCAGTTCTGTGTGAGAGGGAGTTGTGTGTATATTGTATGTTCTTTTGTCACATTAATGTCGAGTATGAAGTGAAGTTTAATTTCTCTACTGTGACGTTATATTTTTGTGTGAAATGTATACAGTGATGTGTAGTGTGGTTTCTGTAGTGTTTTCAAAAATTTTAAGATTTCCATTCACCCACAATGGTTTCAAAAGTTTCCCCTTTCATATACATATCTTGCTTGAATGGAGAATTCTTGCTTATAACAAGGTGGTTTGGAAAGTGAAACACATGTTGTCATAGGTGTTAAGCTTGCAGTCCTGTTTAGTGACACTGTAAAATGTTCACAGTAGTATGTAGAGTATGTGTTATAGCATGAATGATGGCAATTGATTTCTAAGTTAGAAGTGTATTTCTGTGTGATATTCAACTGATATGTTTCTTGCCGTCTAATCGTCTAGACTAAAATGTGTGAGCAAGTAATATGCACCATCGGATTTATTTTCTATATCATGTGATATTTCTTTATGTCCAAATCGTAATAAGTGATTTCCCTGTCTAGTATTAAGCACTAGTATGGTGGGGTGGATACCTT
This sequence comes from Cryptotermes secundus, assembly GCF_002891405.2. NCBI lineage: Eukaryota > Metazoa > Arthropoda > Insecta > Blattodea > Kalotermitidae > Cryptotermes > Cryptotermes secundus. The sequence goes on along the minus strand of NW_019724946.1, from coordinate 6,065 downwards.
TCAATAAAGTATATATACTCGTGTGTGTGTATGTATATATATATATGTGTGTGTGTGTGTTTCAGATATGTGGAAAACCTTAGTAAAGTTAATAATGGGAACATTCGAAAAGAGAATATTTCGGGAACTGTTGGAAATTGCGAGAGTGAATCAACATAATTGTGAATTCATGCACTTGAAGGCGTTCTGAAATGTCAGTATTTCGGAAAACATGCATTTACGAACATTATAAATATCTTAATATATTGCAGGTTTCACAGATTACATAGTGGGTATCAAATATATATAAGGGTTTTCATGTCTAAAAATTCGGAAATGTGATATTCTGTATAAATATATAATGATTTCATATCTTATCAGAGACATTCAATCGTAAAATATTGCCGACGACGAAACCTTGCTCAACTGAGCATAATGATGCGCAGTAGTCATTTGCCCACACCCATCATAATATATACCCACAACGTAACATTATCGTAACTTACCAAGCTTCGCCCCCTCTGAGTTACCGATCGATGCGCAGTAGTCTACTGCACAAACCTAACCTAAGTTTACAATAGGGAATGGTACCTAAGGTTACAAGTTACAAGTAACTTGTAACAAGTTGCACATATGTGAGTGCAGCTTTGTCCCGCTGTTTTCTGGGACAGAATTATCAACAGTTGTACTGAGCAGCACATTCACCCGATCTTAATTCTTGTGATTATTTCTTCTGAGGTTGTTTGAAGGACAAAGTTTACAACAGTGACTCAACGAATGGAAGAACTAAAAGAAAATATTCGCAGAGAAATTGCAAATAAATCAAAACCTCTTCACCGTTGCGAGGAATGTCTACATTTAGAGGGACAGCATTTTTAACACCACCTGTGAACAAATGTAAGAACTTATCTTCATTCCGAACGTTATCGGCCGTCAAGCACGCTGATTCATGGGCAAAATTCATATGCGCCTCGCAGCAAACGCCGCATATCCGTGGAACCGGTCAACAAAGTAAAAATCCTCGTGTAGATGTGTCGTTATAAAATACTGAGCCACTATTTTGAGCAGGCTTCATTTGCACGTTGCCATCGAGTCCATCACAAGGGGTATGAATGTTCCACGTAATCATTGTATTTTTATACCTGTTATCAATGCATTTGTAATTCAAAATACATTATTGTGATTGAATTCAAGTTATAGAGCATCGTGCCTGTAGTAATGATCCTGATGTGCAGGAGATCTGTGAAGAATGTTTATTGCGGGAAATTGATCGAAATGAAAATACAGAACTCTTAGCACACACAAAAAAAACGAAAGACAGTACAGACTTCCAGGTCGGTTGTTAAGGGACAAAAAACATTGTACCCTAATAAGTATAAATAAATAATGCTGAATTTGAAAACTACTACTGAAATCGGAGATGAAGACGAGTTAGAAAAATTTGGAACACATGCTGCTGCTTAGTTAAAAAAAAAGACCTCTTTCGAAAGCTTTGATTTTGCAACGGCAAATTCAATCACCGATAACTACATATAGAATTACTTGTAGGCCTATAACATCAGGTAGATTTCAACAGACATCCGAATTTCAACGTACTTCTATTCAGAGTCATTATCTGCATATTTCCTCGTCTTTTTTCTCTTTCTCCTTCCATGTGTACATATGGCTTCCTAGCTTCTAATTTAGTGGCTTCAGACCCCCTGCTGCTAGGAAACTTCACCCATGCAAATCACCTTTTAAATTAATATACTTTCATCTGGGTTTGGTTTCAGTTCGTATAAAGTACCTGGTAATAAAAAAATCTAGCTTCTGGGATATAACTGCGTGTAGTCCGTTGAAAGTTGTGATTTTATTGAGGTTTTGTATTGATCTTCGTTGTGGCGTCTTTTCTCATGGCTTTCCTAACAGTATCTTCGAAGCATTTATCTTCGTCGCTTTCGTGCTACCTGCCCTGTCAATCTCGTCCTCCTTGACTGGATCATTCGAATTATTCTTGGCGAAGAATACAAGTTATGAAGCTCCTCATTATGCATTTTTCTTCAATCTCCCGTCACTTCATCCCTCTTCGGTCTAAATATTCTCCTCAGCACCTTGTCCCCTACTGTTGGAGACCAAGATTCACACCAATACATAATCACAGGAAAAATAATGGGTTTGTATATTCTAATTTTTATGTTCTTAGGCAGCAGACGAAAAGACAAAATCTCTGGACTGAATGTTAGCAAGCGTTGCCCGAATTCAATCTTCTCTTAAAAATATAATCAAAATTTTGATTTGTTATTGTCCTTCACAAATATCTTAACTATTCACACTTTCAAAACATCTGTTAGCTATCTTTATGTCATGATTTTGTCCTCCATTTCTACTTCTAATCTCTTGAAAATGAGAGAGTACGAGTGGAGACATCTAATAGTATACTGAGAACCAAGCGTACGTTGTTCAAGCCTCCGATCTACCGGGATTGCACGTCAATGACGAGATGTGAGTGATTGAAAAGTGAGCGGGGGGAATGTGTTTGCTATATTCTTTCATATGTTTCCCGCAGTTTGTATAGCGTCAACTAAAATTAATATGCAATATCTTAATAGAGGTTAATTTTATACAGTGATAGTTCACGAAAGTTATTGAGTCGGTTCTGCGTGTCTAAAGATATTACGGAATTGCGTATGGTTATCGATCTTGCCAGGCTTTGCGATGTTTTCTCTCTTCTGG
>NW_019724946.1:0-1497 GCF_002891405.2 Cryptotermes secundus | reverse complement strand
GCCCTTGAACTCAGCACCAGAGGTAGAATAGGCAGAGCTGTGGTGGCTGTTTGAGTGGTTTTTGTGTAGAAATGTATTTTTCTCTTTGGAGGTTTTAGATTTGAAATGGGATACCAGTGCATCTGCAATTTTTCCCACAATTGTTGATCAGCTGGTTTTGATTGCTTTCAGCATGAAGTAGAACAGGTAAAGAATTCTCTTCAGTCATTGAAGAAGTTTCTAACCTATGTCATCATATTCTGAGTATGTTGAGGGTGAGTAATACATGGAGGTTGTTTGAGAGCCTTCTGCAATTCACTTGGCCATTGTTAGAGAAGAGAGACTCTCCCCTTGTGTGACCAGACCCACAGTAGAATTGACATGCCAGCTGATATATATCATGAGCAAAACACCTGAATCACAGCAGATGCCAGAAATGGTCCCTGTTATATACACATTCCTTGCACCTCCATAAAAATATACATTCAAGTGCCGAAGTTCCTTTTTGGAAACAGAACAAACTTGAAAGCAGGAACTTCTCAGTCTTCTTTGCAAGGTGTATGCATTTTCTAGAAGGATGTTCAAGCCTTGCATTGAGTTCATCCACTTTTTCTTCATTGAGCACTTGGCATTTGGTTCGCAGAGGGCAGTTCCAGTAATGACCGGAGCAGTCTTAAATTTAAGTAGGTTGTATGAATAGTTTTTTATTTGGTACCATAAATGCCTGAAGTTAATGCCAGAACCTGTCTTACTGTTCACATGGGAATTGTACATGAACACATGTTTTAATGTGTAACTCATATAATGCAACACAGGAAATAATGCAACTCATCAAATATTTGAGACAGTAATGGAGGGCTTGAGATTACAGCTGATGGACACATAACACATGCACTTGCTTCATGGGAGCCGTTGACAGATTTAGAGAAAGTGTAATGTGCATAGGCTGTTGTCCTTTTGACTAAACCAGCAGGCCAATATACATTTTCCTGTCAAAAGGGGAGTGAGAATCATGAATTATGTAATTTTTATTTTCATACACAAGAGAATAAGTGAAGTAAGTGTTGTTATTAATGGGAATTTAATTGAACTTTCTGAGGAGATGGCAGTGGCCATAATGTTGCTGGATAGGAGTGTGGCAGTGCATGAATGTAAACTCAGTAAATCGCATAAAAGTGACAGGTTGCTGTGTTCAGCTCCACACAGTTCCTGGAGTGTAGCAGTCTTACATCCTAGCATGTTTGGCTTTTGGTCTCCCTATTGCTTATCGTTACCGGGTTTGTTGATATGTTGCAATCTTTGTTTTCATCCCTAGAAATGCATGCACACAGTTCCTGTGCCAGAGAGCCATTTTGCTGGGGAGGAGAGAGGAGGCCAAGCTTCTGGTCCTGCAGTGCACCTCTGTTCAGGCACTTCGTTTTAGCTCCTTTTTTATAACAAATGGAATCGTATGAAACGAGAGAAGTGTGTCCAGGGTGAAAAAGTCTGCAAGAAATACAAACCTTACTGCTACAGTGA
>NW_019724945.1:0-293 GCF_002891405.2 Cryptotermes secundus | reverse complement strand
CAACATATCAGTGTGTTATACACGATCGTCAGAATCCTATAGTAATAAAGCATGTTACTTTACAAAAAAATTTTTGCTCATGACTTTCAGTATGACCCTTGTATATGCTGCTGGCCCTTGCCAGTGCAGTCTTTCTCAGGTCCGAGTCCCTTGGGACTCTTGACCATATTTTACTGTCTTGGATTTGAGACTTTCCTTTTTGTCGCCTCCTACGACTTGCAGGGTCACGGTGGAGGTATTCGACCCTACCTACCCATGGGTTTTGTCTCACCTGGCCTGGGGTCCTTGATGCA
>NW_019724944.1:594-1161 GCF_002891405.2 Cryptotermes secundus | reverse complement strand
GATCTAATTATTTCCTAAAGAATACATAAAACTTACACACTTCCACCATAAATGTAAGATCACAAACCCAACTTGAAGACATTGTTCTACTTGTGTGGCTGTTGGTCACTCGTGTTCAGGGGAATGCAACTCAATGCTATTGGCGGGCAAAACAGCCAGCGTGACGTCATGAAGCATCACTGATACCGCGGTGGCCGGCGGACACTCTCAGATAAAAACAATGGCTGCCGCCAGTGCCGAGGGCTCGGTCGGTAAGATGGTATGTTATCATACAACCCGCCCAGTCGGTAAGAAAGTATGCTATTATACCACCAGCAGGTTTTTACTGCTCCCTCACAAAAAATCACTGGTTCACACGTAAAGCTAGAATTAAAAATCGATGTAAATGAAATGTCCATATTTTACAGGCACTGGTGGGAAAATTTCTCCAGATAAATAATGTTGCAACCTGATATCTTGTACTTCAGAGGTTCTTACTCCGTTGTGCGTTTTCTGTTTTCAAACTTCGCTCAAAACCATCTGGAGGGGAATGAGTTAAATGATATCAAACTCAGTTCGAAAACAGAA
>NW_019724944.1:0-376 GCF_002891405.2 Cryptotermes secundus | reverse complement strand
TCTGTTTCCATCAGAGATACTTGTATTCAACTTCATAACTTTGCTTACAACTTATACTTGAAAGCTACACAAAACATAGCTTTTCAGTTACATTAATGTGTTATAAATCACGTATTGGGAGTAATAATACTGAGGTTTCCATGGGTTATTAAGAGGGCCCGGATTTCTATGACATGTCACATTTTTTTCCTAGGCTTTATTCCTATGTTTAAATGTAATTATGCATGTTTCCAGTCATTCTTATTGAAATTATGTCGTTTTTATTGTGCATATAAATGCATATTTTAGAGTTTTATTGGTTTTACAGCATATTTGGCATAATTTTTAAAAAGAGGTCATATTTTTGTCATTTTAGAAACAATTCTTTGATATAATG
>NW_019724943.1:0-517 GCF_002891405.2 Cryptotermes secundus | reverse complement strand
CAATTGGGGAATTCCCGAAAAGGAAGAGAGAAGGTAAGGACCCGAAGTTGAAGGGGCCATGGGTCAGCGTTTCTATATCATACCTGGACGAGTAGCAGGTCGTAGCGTTCCAATGTTGAGAAGCAAATCAGAGGAGCTAGCTAGGAAACTGTGTCATAACTATTTCGAAGCAACATATGGATGGCTATCTCAATGGAAATACAGGTTTCGGATAAAATTCAAGAATGCACACGACAAGAAGAACAGTGCTAATGTTGTAACTTCTGAAGAGTGGCAGTCCACAAGGATGCCCAAATTGCACCAAAAATTTTGCTTTAATGACCAGTAAAATGTTGATGAAACGATTTAATTTTTTTCCTACCATTCCGGACGGCCCCAAATCTACAGACACCAAATTTATCTGGTTCAGAGAACGCAATGGATCATGTAAATCTGTTATGCTGTTCAGACCTGTCAGGAACTGCTAATCGACAGTTCACCAGTTCTGTATTTCGCTACAAAATGAGAGGAAGGACTC
>NW_019724942.1:0-6105 GCF_002891405.2 Cryptotermes secundus | reverse complement strand
TTGCTAGCTTGCCAGGTTTGCGTTGCTAGTTTGCTAGATATGCGTAGCTGGCTTGACAGTTTGCGTTGATAGATTGCCAGCTTTGCGTTACTAGCTTGCTAGATTTGCGTGGTTAGCTTGCTAGCTTTGCGTTGTTACCTTGCTAATTTTCCGTTTATAGCTTGCTAGCTTTGCGTTGCTAGCTTGCTACCTTTGCGTTGCTAGCTTGCTAGCTTTACGTTGCTAACTTGCTAGCTTTGCGTTGTTTGCTTGCTTTGCGTTTCTTGCTTGTTTCCTTTGCCTAGCTAGCTTGCTAGTTTTGCGTTTCTACCTTGCTAGCTTTGCGTTTCTACCTTGCTAATTTTCCGTTAATAGCTTGCTAGCTTTGAGTTGCTAGCTTGCTAAATTGCATTGCTAGCTTGCTAGCTTTGTGTTGATAGCTTGTAACATTTGAGTTGCTAGCTTGCTAGATTGCTAGATTTGCGTTGCTAACTTGCTAGCTTTGCGTTGCTAGCTTGCTAATTTTGTGTTTCATGCTTTATAGCTTTGCGTTGCTAACTTGATAGCTTTGAGTTGCTAGCTTGTTACCTATGCGTTGCTAACTTGCTTGCTTTGCGTTGCAAGCTTGCCAGTTTTTAAGTTGCTAACTTGTTAGCTTTTCGTAGCTAGCTTTGTAGCTTGGCGTTGCTAACCTGCTAGCTTTGCTATCAAGCTTGCTTCCTTTGCGTTGTTAGCTTGCTATCTTTGCGTTACTAGCTTGGTAGCCTTGATTTCTAACTTGTTAGTTTGCGTTGCCAACTTGATAAATTTGCGTTCCTACCTTGCTAGCTTGGTGTTGCTAGATTACTAGCTTTGCGTTGCTAGATAGCTAGCTTTGAATTACTAGCTTGCTAGCTTGCTAGCTTGCTAGCTTTGCTTTGCTGGCTTTCTAGCTTTTCGTTGCTTGCTTGTTTGCTTTTCGTTTCTAGCTTGCTACCTTTGCGTTGCTAGCTTGCTAGCTTTGCGTTACTATCCTGATACATTTCCGTTGCAAGCTTGCTATCTTTGTGTTGTTGTTTGTTTGCGTTTTTGCTTGCTAACTTTTCTTTGTTAGCTTGCTAGTTTTGCGTTGCTATATTGCTAACTTTGCGTTGCTAGATTGCCAGCTATGCGTTGCTTCCTTGCTAGCTTGGCGTTCCTAGCTTGGTAACTTTACTTTGCTAGCTTGAAACTTTGAGTTGTTATCTTGCTAATTTTGAGTTGTTGTCTTGGTAACTTTGCGTTGTTATCTTGCTAGCTTTGCGTTCTCTCTTTCTAGCTTTGCGTTGATAGCTTGCTATTTTTGCCTTGCTAGCTTGCTAGCTTTGCGTTGCTAGCTTGAGGGGTTTGCGTTTCTAGCTTGCTAACTTCGCGTTGCTAGCTTGCTAGCTTTGCGTTGCTAGCTTGCTAGCTTTGCTTTGCTAGCATGCTAGCTTTGCGTTTCTATCTTGCCAGCTTTGCGTCGCTATCTTGCCAGCTCTGCGTATCTAACATCCCAGCTCTTCGTTTCTAACTTCCCAGCCGTTCGTTGCTAGCTTTTCAGCTTTGCGTTGCTAGCTTGCTAGCTTTGCGTTCCTACCTTGCTAATTTTGTGTTGCTAGCTTGGTAGCTTTGCGTTGCTAAATTCCTAGCACTTCGATGCTAGCTTTGCTTTGTTAATTTGTTATCTTGCTAGATTTGGGTAGCTCGCTTACAAGCTTTGCATTGCTATTTTGCTAGCTTTGAGTTGCTAGCTTGCTATCTTTGCGTTGCTAGTTTGCTAGTTTTGAGTTGCTAGTTTGCTAGCTTTGCGTTCCTACCTTGCTAATTTTGTGTTGCTAGCTTGGTAGCTTTGCGTTGCTAAATTCCTAGCACTTCGATGCTAGCTTTGCTTTGTTAATTTGTTATCTTGCTAGATTTGGGTAGCTCGCTTACAAGCTTTGCATTGCTATTTTGCTAGCTTTGAGTTGCTAGCTTGCTATCTTTGCGTTGCTAGTTTGCTAGTTTTGAGTTGCTAGTTTGCTAGCTTTGCGTTCCTACCTTGCTAATTTTGTGTTGCTAGCTTGGTAGCTTTGCGTTGCTAAATTCCTAGCACTTCGATGCTAGCTTTGCTTTGTTAATTTGTTATCTTGCTAGATTTGGGTAGCTCGCTTACAAGCTTTGCATTGCTATTTTGCTAGCTTTGAGTTGCTAGCTTGCTATCTTTGCGTTGCTAGTTTGCTAGTTTTGAGTTGCTAGTTTGCTAGCTTTGCGTTCCTACCTTGCTAATTTTGTGTTGCTAGCTTGGTAGCTTTGCGTTGCTAAATTCCTAGCACTTCGATGCTAGCTTTGCTTTGTTAATTTGTTATCTTGCTAGATTTGGGTAGCTCGCTTACAAGCTTTGCATTGCTATTTTGCTAGCTTTGAGTTGCTAGCTTGCTATCTTTGCGTTGCTAGTTTGCTAGTTTTGAGTTGCTAGTTTGCTAGCTTTGCGTTCCTACCTTGCTAATTTTGTGTTGCTAGCTTGGTAGCTTTGCGTTGCTAAATTCCTAGCACTTCGATGCTAGCTTTGCTTTGTTAATTTGTTATCTTGCTAGATTTGGGTAGCTCGCTTACAAGCTTTGCATTGCTATTTTGCTAGCTTTGAGTTGCTAGCTTGCTATCTTTGCGTTGCTAGTTTGCTAGTTTTGAGTTGCTAGTTTGCTAGCTTTGCGTTCCTAGCTTGTTAGCTTCTTAGATATTCGTTGCTAGCTTGCTAGCCTTTCGTTGCTAGCTTGCCAGCTTTGCGTTGCTCTCATGCCAGGTTTGCGTTGATAGCTTGCCTTCTTTGCGTTTCTAGATTGCCAGGTTTGCGTTGTTAGCTTTCTAGCTATGCGTTGCTAGTTTGCCAGCTTTACTTTGCTAGCTTGCTCTCTTTCCTTTTCTAGCTTGCTAGATATGCGTTGCTAGCTTACTAGTTTTTCTTTGTTAGCTTTCTAGCTTTGCGTTACTAGCTTCCGAGCTTTCCGTTTCTAGCTTGCTTGACTTGCGTTGCTAGCTTGCCAGGTTTGCGATGCTACCTTTCCTGCTTTCATTTGCTAGCTTCGTAGATTTGCGTTGCTAACTTGCTAGCTTCGCTGTTCTTGCTTGCTTGCTTCGCGTTTCTTGCTTGCTACCTTTGAGTTGCTAACTTGCTAGCTTAGCTTTGATTTGCTACCTTACCATTTTTGCTTTGCTAGCTTGCCAGATTTGCGTTTCTATTTTGTCAGCTTTTGATGGCTAGCTTGCTAGATTTGCGTGGCTAGCTTGCTAGCTTTACTTTGCTACCTACCAAGTTTTCCGTTGCTAGCTTGCTATCTTGCTTGCGTTACTATCTTGCTACATAATCGTTGTTAGCTTGCTAGCTTTGCTTTGCTAGCATACCAGCTTTGCGTTGCTAGCTTGCCAGGCTTGGATTCTAGCTTGTCAGTATTTAATTGCTAGCTTGCTAGATTTGCGTGGCTAGCTTGCAAGCTTTTCGTTGTAAGCTTGCTAGCTTTTGCGTTGATAGCTTGATAGCTTTTAGCTTTGCGTTGTTTGTTGCTTGCATTGCGTATATTCCTTGCAAATTATCATTGTTAACTTGCTAGCATTCCGTTGCTAGCTTGCTTGTTTGCCACTTTTGCTTGCAAGCTTATGTTGGTATCTTGTTAGCTTTGCTAGCTTGCTTGCTTTGCGTTGCAATCTTGCTAGCATTGCTTTGCTATCTTGCTAGAATTTCGTTGCTAGCTAGCTAGATTTGCGTTCCTACCTTGCTAGCTTGGCGAAGCTAGCTTGCTAACTTTGAGTTGTTAGCTTGCTAGATTGTTCGATTTGCATTGCTATCTTGCTACCTTTGCGTTGCTATCTTGCTAGCTCTGCGTTGCTAGCTTGCTAGGTTTGCGTTGCTAGCTTGGAAACTTTGCGTTTCTAACTGGTTAGCTTTTCGTTGTTAGCTTGGCTGCTTTGCATTGCTAGCATGCTAGCTTTGAGTACCTATCTTGCTAGCTTTGAGTTGCTAGCTTGCTAGCTTCCCGTTACTTGCTTGCTTGGTATGCTTTGCAAGCTTCCCAGCTTTGCGTTGCTAGCTTGCCACCATTGCGTTGCTAGCTTGCAAGTTTTGCGTTGCTCGCCTTCTAACTTTGCGTTGCTATCTTTGCCAGTATGCGTTGCTAGCTTGCCAGCTTTGCTTTGCTATCTTGCTAGATTTGCGTCGCTAGCTTGCTAGCTTTGCGTTGCTGCCTTGCTAACTTTCCGTTCCTATGTTGCAACCTTTGCGTTGCTAGCTTGCTAGATTTGCGTTTCTAGCTTGCTAGCTTATCGTTGCTAGCTTACTAGCTTTGCGTTGCTTACTTGCTTGCTTTGCGTTTCTTGTTTGCTAGCTTTGCGTTGCTAGCTTGATAGCTTTGCATTTCTAACTCGCTAGCTATCCGTTGCTAGTTTGCTAGCGTTTCGTTGCTACCTAGCTAGCTATGTGTTGCTACCTTGCTAGCTTGGCGTTGATAGCTTGCTAACTTTCATTTGTTACCTTGCTAGATTTCTAGATTTGATTTGCAAACTTGCTAACTTTGCGTTGCTATCTTGCTAGATTTGCGTTGTTAGCTTTCTATCTTTGCATTTCTAGCTTGCTAGCTTTTCGTTGTTAGATTGGTAGCTTTGCGTTGCTAGCTTGTTAGCTTTGCGTTGCTAGCTTGCAATTTTTGCGTTCCGACCTTCGTAGCTTTTCGTTTTCTATCTTGGTAGTTTTTCGTTGCTAGCTTTATAGCATTGCGTTCTACCTTGCTTGCTTTGCGTTGCTAGCTTGCTATCTTGGCTTTGCTAGCTTGCTAGGTTTGCTTTACTACCTTGCTAGCTTTCCGTTGCTAGATTGCTAGATATGCGGTGCTAGCGTGACAGCTTCAGGTTTCTAGCATGCCAGATTTGCGTTGCTATCTTGCCAGTTTGCGTTGCAAGCTTGCCAGGTTTGCGTTGCTACCTTGCTAGTATTCTTTGCGAGCTTGCTCTCTTTGCTTTTCTAGCTTGCTAACTTTGGTTGCTTGCTTGCTTTGCGTTTCTTGCTTGCTGGCTTTGCGTTGCTAGCTTGCTAGCTTTGCTTTGCTAGCTTGCAAGCATTGTGTTACAATCTTGGTAGCCTTGCGTTGCTTACTTGCTAGTTTGCGTTACAAGCTTGATAGGTTTTCGTTGCTATCTTGCCATCTTCGCGTTGCTAGCTGATAGCTTTGCGTTGCTAGATAGCTAACTATGTGTTGCTAGCTTGCTAGTTTGCTAGATATGCTTTGCTAGCTTGCCAGCTTAGCGTTGTTAGCTTGCCAAATTTGCATTTCTATATTGCCAGGTTTCCTTTCCAAGATTTCTAGCTTTGCGTTTCTTTCTTGGCAGCTTTGCGTTGCTAGCTTGCTAGCTTTGCGTTGCTAGCTTGCTAGCTTTGCTTTGCTAACTTGGTAGCTTTGTGTTGCTAGCTAGCTAGCTTTGCGTTGTCAGCTTGATAATTTTGATTTGTTATCTTGGTAGTTTTGCGTTGTTAGATTGTTTGTTTTGCGTTCTAGCTTGCTAGCTTTGCGTTGCTAACTTGCTATTTTTGCCTTGCTAGCTTGCTACGTTGTTTTTCTTAGAATGCTACCTTTGCGTTGCTAGCTTGGAAGCTTTGCGTTGCTAGCTTGTTAGCTTTGTGTTGTTAGCTTGGTTGCTTTGCTTTGCTAGCTTGCTAGTTTTGCGTTGCTAGCTTGGTAGCTTTGCGTTGTTTGTTTGGTATCTTTGCTTTTCCAGCTTGCTAGCTTTGCGTTCTCGCTTGCTTGATGTGCGTTGCTAGCTTGCTATCTATGCGTTGCTAGCTTGCTAATTTTGCGTTGCTACCATGCTAGCTTTGAGTTCTAAATTGTTAGGTTTGCGTTGCTAGCTTGCTAGATTTGCTTTGCTAGCTTACCAGCTTTGCGTTTCCAGCTTGCCAGGTTGCGGTTTCTAGCTTGTCAGATTTTCATTGCTAGCTTGCTAGATTTCCGTGGATACCTTGCTAACTATACGTTGCTACCTTCCTAGCTTTCGTTGATAGTTTGCTAATTTGCTAGATTTGCGTTGCTTGCTTGTTTGTATTTTTTGCTTGCTAGCTTACGTTGCTAGCTTTCTAGCTTTGCGTTGCTAGCTTGCTAGCTTAGC